>NC_081434.1:30506064-30728564 GCF_949786415.1 Peromyscus eremicus
GTTCAGGTATCACAGTTCATTGAGATACAGAATGGAAGAAATCTGTGCAATGGCCATATTCTGTTTTCCATCAGAGCAGCTCTGACTACTTGCAACAGCTCCCTGAGATCAGGCTGGCTGACTATGGACATTCTCCCATGGACGTCAGCTGTATGTGACTCTCTGCCCTCGTTGCACATGGCCTCTTATGGTCCAGGGATGTTCTCGTGTCTATCAACTATGAGGTACAGCTGCTTTGGTGTCATCCAAGGTGCTGTAAGTAACCCTTTGACCCATAGCATGTAAGTTGGCCCAATGAGGCCAACAGTTCCCTGGGCTGACTTTGGTGGAATCATATTTTGGTTTATTGTCGGGCCCTTTAAAAAGCGAGTTGTGTGTTCACATCTCCCTAGAGAAAAACGTCCTGTGACACAAATGTTTTTAAGCCAAGCTTTCAACCCATATCCCTTTGCCTCACATTTCCAACCTGCTTCCATTTTAACTGACATAAGCTTGGGGTAGGGGCTCCTTAATATAAAAGGTAATCTATGGCCGTACTACCCTGAACGTGCCCAAACTCGTCTGCTATAAAAGGTAGGTGTTCCCGTAATTGTAGAGCTTAATCACTATTTCTCTGACAGTTTACTACCATTGAAAACTCATGTCTCCAATCCATCACACATAATGACGAGTGCTGCATGTTTAGCAAAATTACATTAGCATTTCATTAAAGCACACACAGGAAAGAGGTGACGTTTCGGAGGCCCTAATGACTTGTCATTTGCCGAGATTGGTTAAGTCAGTAACTCGAATCACCCTGCTCATTTGTAACCCCACCTCAATTATCCAGGGGTAGATTATCCATGGGAGACATTACATTAAAATTCACATCGACAGTCACTGGTTCCCATCTCCAGATGGGACTGAGACGAACTAACTTTGGGGAGCATTTATGCAATGCGTAGTTTAGTAGATAAGGACGGCAAAAGGCAGAGAGGCTTTAATGAGAGGTCAACCCTCTGATAAATAGTGAAGTTGGAATCCAGGCTTGACTAATGCTAGGACAATGTGCTTTCAGTTGTACCCATTGAGTCATATACGCACTGTGCATTTTTTCAAGTGTCTTACAATTTAAGGTCTTTGGGGGGATGTTAATGCCACACATGCTTTTTGGGTCCCAGATGTACTAGCACGATCACATAGCTACAGTGGGAAAATACACGTTGTCTGTAGCACTCTCTTCTTCCACTTTTTAGTATTGATTCTACAGAAGCTATGTGACAAGTCATAGATAACCAATAGCAGTACAGTTATAGCCATGTCTTGTCTATAGGCATAGAAGTCTGTCCCGTGGATATGCCATGCTTCTTCTTCTGTGATGGAAGAGACCCTTGCCTCCATTTCCACAGTAATTTTTTTTTTTTTAGTGTTCCAAGCCCGTGAATGTGGTGCTGAGGTTGTCTTTGAGTCAGCGGCACAACTGTTTTGTTCCCTAGTTAACTCACATCCTAAGCAAGTCATACACGCATTTATTTTTACATCTAGGCATGAGAGTCAGGACTGAACGCTTGTTTTTTTAAAAATTGTCTTTTAACCACAGCTATTACTATTGCTGTTATACTACCGCAAGATGCCGCCGTGACTAAACAAGAGGCCTTCTGATAGCATCTCACACAGTCTTCAAAATAGCTTCGTAGTCACGTGTGCTAACTAGCTCGTCTTCACAAACACCCGATGGGTAGTACTTACTCTTATCTTTCTCTCACAAATGACACACCTGTGCTCTGTAAAGCTTAATGAGCTCAGGCACAGAAATGCTGCTGCTACCATGTATACAGCTTGACATCCAGTGTCACGTGACCCTAGACCTCTGGTTCTTACTCATAGACCCTTACCAGTGCCAGCATCACACCATTTCCGTCAGATTTCCCCTTCAACTGGGAATGAGAAGAGAGATGTTATCTGGGGGGGCGGAAAATGGACCATTGAAATGAAGTTGATGTTTTGATACACTCTTCCTGTCTGTCTGAATATATGAAATCAGGACAAGGTGAAGATGATTGGTTTCAGTCCATAATTAAATAGATTGAACTTCGGCTGACTTCACTTGATATGTTTTGATCATTGGGTTAAGAATATTTTGAATTCCTAGAATTTCACAACTATAAAAGATATGGTGAAAATGCACAAGAAAGCAAATTTTCAAGTGGCAAAAAAAAAAAAGGTAGTAGAAAGCTTGTCATTAAAAATCGTCTCTTATCTAATTATTGGCATTATTTGTGTAAAATTGGATGATACCATCATATCCGAGAAAACGTAGCTAAATTGAATACAGATACATCTCCATTCACCCAGCAGACTCTATCTGAAGCAATCATGTGAGGATTGTCATGCATCAAAATGAAAATATGTAGCCTGCTGACATCATTTGTGTCCCTTTGGAAAGGAAAATAATCATGCTGCCCGATTAAAGCCGATCCTTGGCCTTTTATCTTTGCACTTCTGAATCCCACCAAATTTCTCCATCTTCCAGACTTGATGCTAGCTCTCTTTCGGAACTGACCACATCTCACCTTTATGTACCATTAGGGTCATTATGGCCCAGAATTTTGGTTCAGGGCCACTTGTGTGAAGATCACTTGGCCGCAAGTCATAGCTTCAAGTTCCCTGGAGGCCTGAACTGTCACTGATGGGAACATTTCTCCCCTGAGGATTAGCAGCCGCTGAGGTTGAAGGGATGGGAAGAATAAATCCACAAATGGGGTGGTAAATGAGGAGGATGGAGCATGATTCTTCCATTCTGTGCTTCCAGTCACGTGCTCTGGAGATCGGGAAAGGATCCAGCAGCTGCATGGTCCATATACATTCCACATCTGGGAAGGTGCCCTCTTTGGGTATTCTCACCATCTCCTTCTCAACTCCATATTGATTGCTCATCAAACAACAACAACAAAAATAACGATGCTTTGATCTCTAAAACATTTTTGAATGTGACCTCTACAATACTGCTTTGGTTTGGGCACTTATCACCTACTCTTAGGGTTCTACAATAGCTTCCTAACTGCTCCTTAGGCTTCTTGTCTTTTATTTATGCCCAATAGTGCCATGAACTGTGCACCACGCATGTCCAACCTGCATCTACTAGAGGACCTGCTGTCGTCCAGGGTGACTTTGCTGCCATGTTACTCGCTGTGTCACTTGCAGCTCCCGCTGGCCATTTCCACTCCATCACTGGCACTACTATCCTGCTTTGACTGCACACTGTTCCCCGCTAACCCTGGCTGGAGCTATCCTACTCCAGACTAGAACCAGACAATGACTAGTTGGCCTGGTCCAGACTACTGGACCCAGACTACGTCTCTGGCCAAACATGTCCATTTACCAAGAAACATCTAAGTGCTTCTGTCATTGAACTGGCTAGTTTTTTTAATGCCATGGGTGCTTGGAACATGATGCTCTTGTTTAACGTTCTTCCCTGTTTCCTGCTGGCAGGATCACCCTCAGGGTATCAATGCACACACACTGATTGTTACTTGTAGGAACAATAAGAAATATGCAGACATTCCAGTAATAGGGGACACAAAGAAGCAATCCAGGGCTTGTCATTTGATTAATAACACACTTTGCTTTCATTCTGTTGAATGAGAGCAGAGGCTTTATTTCATCTTATACTTTCAAGTAACATCTATCTTTCCCTCTATCATTGAGGGAAGTAAAGGTAAGAACGGAAGTAGAAACCACAGAATAATGCCTCCTGCTTCACTCTGTGGCTCCCACTCAGCTAACTGTCTTATACATCCATCCCAGGACCAGTTGCTTAGAGATGGTTCTTCCCACACCAGGCCGGGCCCTCCCATATATATCATCAACTAGGACAACGTCCACCACAGACACACCCACAGGTCAGTCTGATCAAGGCAAACTTCAATTGAGGTTTCCTCTTCCCTGCTGAATCTAGGTTGTGTCCAGTTGACAAAAAAAAAAAAAACCCTTACCAGGACGTAACAAAACATTAAGACACAATGATAGTACAATGACACAAAATTTATTACATGATGCTTCTTGATGATACCATGGGTATTACATTGGCCTATGTGAACCAGTTAATGTTTGTGTTTGTTCAAATTCACATGTATGTGCACATAAAAGGCAGAGGACAGCCCTAATGTATTACAATACCTCGGGAGTTGGCCACTTTGTTTTATGAGACAGTGTCTGGCTGACCAGGGATTCATTGATTAGGTTAGATTGACCAGCCTGAGCCTCGGGCATCCTCCTGCCTCTGCCTTCCCAGCACTGGAATTCCTGGCCTGCATCACCACTCTGGGCTTTTCCACACGGGTTTTTCTCAGGTCTCCATACTAGCACACTAGGCACCTTACCCACTAAGGAGGCATCTTCCCACCTCCTCGCAGACTTCTTAAGGAGAACTCGTTTTCTTTCCTTTCAATGTCTAACATACAGCCCAATTCAACAATCAACCCAGTTCTGGTTCATCAATAACTACGAAGTGAATTAAAATGTTTGGAATCTGTTCGGTACACCAGCCTTTCTTGGACACAGTCAACAAGCACCGATTCCTTCCCATATTACATATTAAAATGTGAGCTTAGTTCCTGCATGTGTCAGTCTTCCAAATGACTGAATTGGCTCTAGCACAGCGATTGAGTTCAGCCTCTTGTCCTAAGAGTAACAGTTTCCAGGGTAAGGGAAGGGACTTTAAAATGTGTTCTTCCAGTGGGGAGTGGTAAGGTTGAGGGCAGAGCCGAGCAGGCAAAAGTCCCATTATGTTTGGCACATCTCCTGTTTGCTGTACTTTCTGTGTTGTGTGCCGGGGCTTCTGTGTAACTGAGCTGAGGATTAACGCATGAACAAGCAAAGAATTGCTCAACTCCCTGGGTAGGGAGGTCTCACACAGTATTTGACAGACAACCTGTCATTTGAGTGTGATGTATATTTTCCAGTGGGAAACTGGAGAGTTTAGGCTCAAGGTCTTTTCTGCTCACCTGCAATGTTTAATGCTCGGCCCCTGGGAAACCCAGTGTCTCCCTCGCCTTCAGGCTCTGAAGCCTGAGACAAATGAAGTTTCCATCTACCTCCTGGCCATCTGGGTTTGAACAGTCTCTAAAACAGTCCAGTAAACAGGCAGACAAGACTCCACTTGAGTCTGTTTATAACCTAAAGCTAAAGCATTTATGGAATCACAGACCAGGCTGGGGCATGCCAACTCTGCATTGAAAATCAAAGAATAGCCATTTAGAGGTAGGGGCGGGGCAGGGCAGGGCTGTTAAAACAGAATGGATACAGCTGGTTTTGCTTTTCAACATGTCTAGATGTGAGAAGGAGGTCAGGAAAGCACACACCAGAAAATGGGTGTGCTCGGCAGTCGATCTGTGACGGGACAGCATGGCCATGGGCCTATGTAAATTAAACAACTTAGCCAATATGGAAAACACATTTTCGGCAAGTAAATAATGCCCTTTAAGGGATCTGATTGCTAAAGCGGCCTCATTGCCTAATGGGAGGATACGCATTCACTCAACAAATATTTACTGCTCAGCTCTGGGGCTGGCAATAATGCATACTGCTCAGGAATCACAGCTGCCCCGAAGCCTCAAAGTTTTTAGTGAAGAGGTTTTCAAATATTATAGAGAGTTTGTTTTTCTTTCTTTGAGACAGGGTCTCCCATTTCCTAGGTTGGCATCAAATTTAAACTTGTTATAAAGCAGATGACCTTGAGTCTCTGCTTCCCCTGTCCCCACCCCCTGAGTCTTGGGACATCAGACAGCATACTGCCACATCTGGTTCATGAGGTCCTGTGACTTCATTCTACATGCTAAGTAAGCAGTCTACCAACTCAGCCATCCTCAGCATGAAACATGCTAATTTATTTCATTTTATTTTTTGGGTTTTTTTAATCATAAAAATGTTTATACTAAAATAGTTCTCTGAGAAACATGTAATTCTACCATTTTTATTTTATTTTTTATTTAAGAAATCTTTTTATTCATTTTGCATACCAACCACAGATTTCCCCTCTCATCTCTACTCCTGCTCCCCCTGCCCACCAGTCTTTCCCCCCTACCTGCCATCCTTTCCTCCAAAAGGGTAAGGCCTCCCACAGGGAGTCAACAAAGCCTGGTACATTCAGTTGAGGCAGGTCCCAGCCCCTCCCTGCTGCATCAAGGTTTAGAAAGGCATCCCACCATAGGGAATGGACTCCAAAAAGCCAGTTCATGCACCGGGGACATCCTGATTCCACTGCCAGGGGCCCCTCAAACAGATCCAGCTACACAACTGTCTCCCGTATGCAGGGGGTCTAGTCCGGTTCCATGCAGACTCCACAGCTGTCAGTCTAAAGTTCGTGAGTTCCCTCTAGCTTGGTTTGGTTGTCTCTGTAGATTGTCCCATCACAATCTTGATGCCCCTTGCTCGTATAATCCCTTTTCCCTCTCTTCGAATGGACTCCTGGAGCTGGGTTTGGTGCTTGGCTGTGGATCTCTGCATCTGCTTCCATCAGTTACTAGATGAAGGCTCTGTGATGACAGTTAGGGTATTAACCAATCTGTTTACTAGGGTAAGCCAGTTCAGGCATCCTCTTCACTATTGTTAGCAGTCTAAGCTGGGGTCATCCTTGTGGATTTCTGGGAATCTCCCTAGTACCTGGTTTCTCTCTGTCCCCACAATGTCTCCCTCTATCATGGTATCTCTTTCATTGCTCTCCCACTCCATCCCTGTTCCTGCATGACCACCCTATTCCCTTATGTTCTCATCCCCTATCCCCTACCCTCCATTGCCCACCCCTCATCCCCAGTTTACTCATGGAGATCTCATCTATTTCCCCTTCCCAGGGCAGTCCATGCATCCATCTTTGGGTCTTCCTTGTTAGTTAGCTTCTCTGGAGTCGTGGGTTGGAGTCTGGCTATTCTTTGCTTTATATCTAGTATCCACTTGTGAGTGAGTACATACCATGTTTGTCCTTCTGAGTCTGGGTTACCTCACTCAGGATGGTATCTTCTAGCTCTATCCATTTGCCTGTAAATTTCATGATATCACTGTTTTTTTTACAGCTGAGTAATACTCCATTATGTATATGTACCACATTTTCTTTATCCGTTCTTCAGTTGAGGGGCATCTAGGTTGTTCTAGGTTCTGGCTATTACGAATAATGCTGCTATGAACTTAGTTGAGCAAGTGACCCTGTGGTACGATTGAGCAGAAACATGCCATTTTAATAAAATCAATCCATTTGTATGAAAGGCCTAAAGAGGGGGAAAACGGCTTTTCTGTTGATGTAGTTGTTTGAGTGACATGTAGAAACATAGCCCTAGTCTAACCTGTATCCATGGGAACCACTCCATCCCAACACACCTGTATACAAAGACACGACATGAAACTTAATGCTTTGGGAGCCTCAGTTGAATCTGCTATGGGCGTAAATGTTAACCCTTCCGAGTTTTATCAGTGGTCAAAGGAGACTACAAGGTCTGAACCATACTCATGAAGAACACAGCTACCTTACTGACCTAGGACTCCAAGCTTCGAGGCTCGAATCATCTGAATCAAGATGTATAAGTTATGTGAAGGAAATTACTTGACTCCCCCCACCCTTAATGCAGGCAGCGACGGGTGACTATTGTTCGATGCCATCAATAATTATGTTACTTTAATGTAGAATGCAGTAACTCTGCATCCTAACAGGATGAAAGCAGGAGAAAAAGCATCATGGAGGAGCTGCAATGAAGTCATAAGAAACAAAATCATCAGGAAGAGGTCCACACTTAACAGCATGTAAGCTGCTGTACACAGTGGCAGACCCCACCCCTTCAGATGGAAGGACCCATACATTTTGTTACCGAAATGTCAAATGTCACCCAGGAGAGGGAACACTTCTGTCCATTCTCTTCCAGTTAGTTTAGATTTAAAAGAGTCATATGCCACATTGCTCTATACAGTGTGCATGAGTAGAACTGGAAGCAGTCTGTAAACCCTCCATACGAAAATCATCTGTTCAAGTGCCCATTCTCATAGGTCGTGAGCATGTACAGATTCCATGTACCTTCCACCATGTTTATTTTAGATTATCTAGATTTTAGATAGTTATTCATCCATTTCTTTCAATAAATATCTATGAGGCCAGTTTCCTGCCAATTGTCTGATGGCGTCACTGGCAACTGTTTTTTGTTTTTTTGTTTTTGTTTTTGTTTGTTTGTTTGTTTGTTTTATTTTGTTTTGTTTTTGTTTTTCGAGACAGGGTTTCTCTGTGTAGCTTTTGCGCCTTTCCTGGAACTCATTTGGTAGCCCAGGCTGGCCTTGAACTCACAGAGATCCACCTGGCTCTGCCTCCCGAGTGCTGGGATTAAAGGTGTGCGCCACCACTGCCCGGCTTTGCTGGCAACTGTTTACATGGTGGATCTGTATTCTTTCCCACTGTGTCTTCCTGCAAGTTTGATGTCATCCTGCCTTTTTATCCTTATTCCCTTGGGTTTATGGATTTTCCAAGATGTTGAAATCCCACCTCCCCCATGTGCTGCTATTCGGAGATGGAGTCCCAGAGAGATACTTCATATTAGTTGAGATCCTGAGTGGAGCGCTCATGAATGGAAGTTGGTGCCCTTAGAAGATCGGGAGAAACAATTAGGGTGTTTGGCCATCCCATCACCAGAGTAGGTCAGTTCGGACTGTCTCTTGACCATTGCCAGCAGTCTGTTGTGGGGGTATCTTTGTGGATTTCTGTGGGCCTCTCTAGCACTTTGTTTCTTCCTATTCTCATGTGGTCTTCATTTACCATGGTCTCCTATTCCTTGTTCTCCCTCTCTGTTGTTGATCCAGCTGGGATCTCCCACTCACCCAAGCTCTCTTTCCCTCAACCCTCGCCCTTCACTACCCCCACTCATGTCCAGGCTGTTCATGTAGATCTCATTCCATTTCTCTGTCATTGGGCGATCCCTGTGTCTTTCTTGGGGTCCTGTTTTCCAGGTAGCCTGCCTGGTGATGTGAGTAGCAGTCCAGTCATCCTTGTTCCACATCTAGTATCCTGTTATGAGTGAGTACATACCATATTTGTCTTTCTGAGTCTGGGATACCTCACTCAGGATGATTTTTTCTAGATCCATCCATTTGTCTGCAAACCTCATGATGTCATTGTTTTTCTCTGCTGAGTAGTAGAAACCTCATCCAACTACTGAGGGATCTGGATGCAGAGATCCATGACTAGGCCCAGGGTGGATCTCTGGGAGTCCAGTTAGCGAGAATGAGGAGGGTTTATATGAGCGAGAATTGTTGAGACCAAGGTTGGACAAAGCACAGAGACAAATAGCCAAACGAACGGAAACACATGAAATATGAACCAATGGCTGAGGGGTCACCAACTGGATCAGGCCCTCTGAGTGGGTGAGACAGTTGATTGGCCTGATCTGTTTGGGAGGCATCCAGGCAGTGGGACCGGGTCCTGTGCTCATTGCATGAGTCGGCTGTTTGAAACCTGGGGCCTATGCAGGGTCCCTTGGCTCGGCCTGGGAGGAGGGGACTGGACCTACCTGGACTGAGTCTACCAGGTTGATCTCAGTCTGTGGGGAAGGCTTTGCCCTGGAGGAGATGGGAATGTGGGGCAGGCTGGGGGGAAGGTGAGGGGGCGGGAGGGGGGGGGGAGAACAAGGAAATCTGTGGCTGATATGTAGAACTGAATTGTATTGCAAAATAAAAATTAAAAAAAAATAAAAAAAGGAACTTGCTCAAAAAAAATAATAGCTATGATTCATTTACATTATGTAGAGTTTACAGCTTATTCATTTTCACTGCTGTATAATGTCACACTTATGAATGACTTTTTGTTCATTCCTCTGGTGACAGATATTTGCATTTTAAATGTGTGTATATATGTATGTGCATTTATGTGTGTGCAAATACAGGTATCTCTTTGAATATGAGTGCATATGTGTGTGTGAACGTGTGTGTGTGTGTGTGTGTGTGTGTGTGTATGTGTGTGTGTGTAGGCGAGAGATCAGCCTTAGGCATCATTTATCCAGTACCAACTACCTTGTTTTGGTTTGGTTTGGTTTGGTGTGTGTGAGAGAGAGGGGAGGAGAGAGAGTGGAAGGGAGAGAAGAAGGAGAGAGAGAGACAGAGACAGAGACAGAGAGTTGGTTGGAACTTATCTACTAGGCTAAGCTATCTAAGCAAGCCCCATAAATAAACGTAGCCCTGCCTCCCAATACTGGGATTTCAAGCCTTTGCAACCAACCACACCCAGCACTTTCACACGGATTTCTAGAGATTAAGCTCAAGTCGTCATGACTGGGAAACAAGCATTAGCCAACTGAACTGATGGGGTAGAGTAGGGGGATGTGTTGAGTAGGGATGCACGCCCACTGCAAAGCACATGTGACTGTTCAAGGACAGGTTATCGGGGGTCAAGTCTCTCCTTCCATCTTATTTTCAAGCAAGGTCTCTCTTGCTTCTGCCACACTGTTGCAGCCTGGCCTTCCAGCGTCTGGGCAATTCTTCTGTCTTTTTCTCCATCTTCCGGTAGGAATGCTTGGATTAGAGATGTGTGACAGGGGTATTGGTGGAAATATGAATAGCTGTATCTGGCTTTTTACATGGGTTACAGGGATTGAACTCAGGTCCTGAAAACTGGTGAAGCAAATGCCTTTATCCTCTAAGTCATCATTGCAGCAACCCTGTAAAGATTATTTTTTTCCTTTCTTTGTGAAACTGTCATCCATGTAACTATAAACATTTTACATATGCCTTGGAGCACAGACAAGCAATTGTGCCATGTGAACGTATATCTAAAAGATAAATTGATAGATCCGAAGATACATACACATTCATTTTTACAAGAAAACCTCAAGTTATTTTCCAAGGCAGAAGCATGGTTTCTCCCTCCTGCCGCCAGTGTAGGAGATAGTATTGATCCACCTCTCTCCAACAACTGGAATTATCAAACTTCTAATTGCTTTGACAAATTGATGTAAAATAGCATCTTCTCATAGTCGTGATTGATAGTAACTGGCTAGCTAATGAAGTTAGCCGTGTCTTCACATGCTTGTTGTCTAATGGCTTTCCAATAATGTTTACAGGACAACTACACTAAGCAGCCTAATAATGAAGAATTGATTCTGGGCAGGAGAGAGTTTCAGGACAAATATTCTCTAACTTGCTCTCTAGAATGTTAGCCTTTTTCATGCTCTTTTATGGATATTGCATTCCTATGGTTTGATCTATAGCTGATATAGTTGCCTCTGTTGCAGACTTACAGTTTCACCACCTAACCATCCTTGAAGTCCCAGAGTAAAGAATGAATGGTTGATTCTCACAGACTAGGGATGCTTTATGAGTACTGGTGATCCTTTAATTTATGTAGAGAAATTATTGCAGCTTGTTGGAGATGTAGCTTCATCCCTACAAGTGCAGCTCTTTATTTGGAACTAAACTATATCAGCATTTGTTCTCTGGGTGGTATCAATATTTTTTTCTGTGCTTAAAATGTCCCTATGCTTCTTTGAGGAATGAAATATGCAGGTCAGTATTAGAGAGCATGCAAAAAGATGCTTTTCCTTCTCTAGTAATTAATCAAAAAATTCTTGGAAGCCATGCCTTGTAAAAAGCAGTTAAAGGCTCTTTGAGAAACTGCAGGGCATTGTTTCTACTAATAGTCACAGATAACGGGAAGCAGGGAAGAACCATGATTCATCACCCCACAATTTTATGAAGAAGAACTAATGACTCCACTCTGTCCAAAGTGGTTGCAGGGGATGGTCTGATGTGGTTGTTCCTTTCCTCTGGGTATCAAAAACCGACAAGTTCCCATCTTTGATAGGTATTAGAACAGGGAAAACAGAAAGGGAACTGTAAATGTTCAAAAGCCAGACTCACAGAGAAGCAAGTTGCATCTGGCTTAAATTTGAGTGACATTAGTACATTGCTTGGAGGCCAGTGGCATGTCTCCGGGTAAGACAGCAATGTTTTCATCCCTGCAGATTGTCCCACTATGGGAAAATACAGAGTCAGTCAAGGTTCAACAACTGGTCTTTCCACTCAAAGAGCTTTGGCTTTTTGTAATCAGAATTTGCTCTTATTTTTGCCAAAAATCAGAGATAGATTGGTTTGGGGGACCTGTTTAAAAAGGGTTTTATTTTATACTAACCAACACAGAATTGCTTAGTTGCTTTGTATGAAAAAAAATTGATATTCCAGCCGCAAATGATGCCTCTTAATAGACGAAATCATCTTAAACAATAAATGATTCTCAGGTCTATTGCATCTTTCATTCTAGAGTTCCATAACAAATGAATAAAAATGAGTCAACTTGCATCATTGAGTTGGACATTGAACTTCCCCATTTTTATCAATGCAGACAACTTGTGATTATTTCCAATTTGTGTGTATTGTCTTCATAGAAATTAACCATTCTGTAAATTAATGATTCCAAAAAGTTGCTTATGTTATATGCTTTCGTGTAAAGGGCCCACTGTTCATGGGCAACTTGTTTTAAGGCATTATGAATATGTGTAAAAGGTTGTCACTAAATGCCACAGGCAGCACAGAGCAGTAGAGTACATGTGAATAAGAGTGACAGACAAGAAGGTAAGTCATTACTCACAGCTCAGATGGGACACTGGACACTGGGCAATGCACCAGTACCTTGTAATCACTCCCCAAGTAGCTTGTAGTAAACACTTACTCAAAGACAAGGGTATGTATGGCCTATGGAGAGGAAAGATACAACAAGTTCTGGATGAATTAGGACTTTTAGTCATATGATCCTTAGCTTTCCACCCTCTAGAGTAAAATTCCATCATCAACATGTTAGCCAATCAGTCAACAAGTATGTACTGGGTATGTATCATGTGCCCTGAATGCCAGTGAAATAAACAACAGTTCTCCCCTTACATAAAAAAACATGACTGAGAACTATAGTTTAAACATTCAAAACCATATTGTGCCTTCTTTTTTTCTCTCTTATTTATTTTGTTACTCTGTAAACTTGCTTATCAAAGAATATGGGAAGTGTGAGATTTACAGCACAGAAAAATACCAATGATGTTTAATTCCTCTCTCCTTGAAGGGGTTCAATATCTACTAGGGAAGCAACATACATGTATATTAATACACACAATGGTCCTTAGCTTTATGGTAGGTAAAATGATTAGAGTTTTAAAATACTTAGCCCTTGATGCAGGTAATAATAATTGTCATTTTGTTTTGGATGTTGAATATTCCCCCAATAACTTACCTGTTAAGTCACTATTAAATATTTAGTCTTCAGCTTAGTGATGTTTGAAATGGGAGAATTTAAGAGGTAGGAGTCTCCTGGGAGTTAAGGCCATTGGGAGCATTCCTGGAAACAGGCAGTAGGATTCCAATTCCTTATGTTTGTCTACATTCATCCCTGTCTATGAGGTGAGGGGCTTCATTCTACATGCCCTCCTCTATGCTCTGCTACCTCGACACAGACCCAACTACACAGGACCAGTTGATCGTGGGCTGAGATGTCCAAGCCTGTACACACACACACACACAAAATCAACCTTTTGTCCTTAGAAGTTAACTATCTCAAATATTTCTGTAGTGACAGCAAGCTGACCAGCAGTTAGTTAGCATTTATTGATATTATTTGAACAAGGTTGCACAGATGTGCAGTTGTTTATCACATGGAAATGAGAGAGAAGGACATGCTCCTAGATTCACAAATAATAGAAAGAAGAAAACAGAGTTAATGAGCTGGAGAGATGGCTTCATGTTTGCCACATGACCCTGAAGACCAGAGTTTTCAAACCCCAGAGCTCACATAACTGCCAGATAGATGTCATGATCTTTATGTAACTCCAGCCTCAAAAAGCAGAGACTGGGTGTCCCCACAGAAAGCTGGCTATTGAGAGTGGCCATATTAGTGAACTTTGGCTTTGACTGAGAGATTCTGCCTCAATGAATAAGGCGTGGGCATGATGGAGGATGCTCTCAACATCAGCCTTGGGTGTCCACATGCATGTGCACACAAGTGCATGTGCACCCCCATACATGCAAACGCGCGCGCGCGCGCGCACACACACACACACACACACACACACACACACACACTAACAGAAAAAGGGAATAGCTAATCATTCAAGGGTAGTGAATTATCACAGGTGCCAACATGGAAATCAAGGTTTGAGGCAGAGTAGGGCCATTTTATACAGTCAGATGCTTCCTAAATGCTCTACATGAGTTTATTTTTTCCTTCTTTGAAGCATACCCAACACAAGTGTATTATATTTTTCCACAAGTCTCTACAGCACACAAAATACAATAATGCAGCACTTTGTACTCCAGTCTCTCCTAAACGCGGCCTATTACATCACGTAGAACTTGGAGGGTTTTGATATTCATTTGTCCTCCCTGCCAGCGTCCACTGTATAGTGATTTAAATTTTGCAGACCAAGCTAACAGCTGGTGAGGGCATTGCTGCTTCTATGGCAGAGCTGTGCCATCTGTTCAGCTGGTACCATTTGCAAGATTTCTTAGGTAGCATATTTCATGATTATTTCATAAGAGGCATCCGTGATAAACCCTGCTAGCTGTACCCTTGGAGAAATCAAAATTGGCATTTATTATAGATTTGAGAATGGCCATATCCTAGGAGACGATACAGTTGTATATCTCTCAAATTAAAAAGAACAATGTCTTATGTAAATGTCTATACCATACAGACAGAAATCTTGATGTGGAAAGCTGCTGTCATAAAACCCTATAGCCTAAGTCATTCAGATTCATGGTCTCCAAGCCCGGCTGTCATCAGTCTACATTTCCTGGGGTCCATCAACATTTCCCTTTCCCTTTTCCTTCAGAACCCTGCTGGCTTAATGCCTCTTCCCTCGCTGTAGGGAGCCCAGCAGCCCTGAGGGAATATGTACTGTTGACATGGGCATGGATTCCAAGGCCTAGGATCCACAGGGAATTGGCCAAGCCATTCCCCATATGGGCCAGGCTCAGAGGGATGGCAAAGCTTTCCTTGGGGGTTCAAGTACAGAGGTTTATGGACAACTGATCACTGGGTACAAAAACTAGCAACTGCAGCTTCCTCCTCCAAGATGTTCACAGTCTGAAACTGCTCACCTACAAAGACCTCCTACCAAGACTATGACTCCACCCCTGTGCTGTATCCAATAAACACGCTGAGGTTCCAGATTCCTGGCAGTAGTAGGTACTAGTTCATCAGTGTGAAGGCATCCCCATACGACCCCAGCTTTTCTGTATCTGTCTCTGTGTGTCTGTCCAGGCTTGATTCCCTCACCATGCCTAGTTAGGGATTCAGGACCTTCCCAAGCTGTGTGGGTTGTGGTACCCTCACCCTTACCAGTGGATGGAGTGTTCTCCTCCAGCCATGGTGAGATGACTCAGTTGGTAAAGTGTGAGTACCTGAGTTCAGGCCCCAGAACACATGTTTTGTTTTGTCTTAAAAAACCAGGTATTGTGACGTGTGTTCATAATCCTACCTCTGGGGACATAGAAATAGGAGGATCCCCGGGGCTGGCTGGACAGCAGCCAGTCTAGTAGAATCAGTGAGTACCAGGTTTCGTGAGAAACTCTGCCTCAAACATAAACAACCAAATATATGAATCAGTAATGAATAAAATAAGGTGGAACATAATTGAGGAAGACATCTAAAGTTGACCTCTGACCTCTGCACACCCCTGTGCATGCACATGTGCACATGCACAAAGAAGTGAGAGCACAACAGAGCCCCTTTTCTCTTCATCTCTGTGCTCCCGTGGTGCATTTCATTTATTTGCATCCTTCTAGAGGATTCCTTTCTTATTTTCTTTTAGAAATTATTTTTTCAGTGTGTGTGTGTGTGTGTGTGTGTGTGTGTGTGCCTACATGCATGTGAATGCAGGTACTGGCAGAGACCAGAAGAGGGAGTCAGATATCCTGGAACTGGAGTTACAGGTAGTTGCAAGCCAGCTAAAACGGGTGCTGAGAATTGGACAGCTTTCTGCAAGAGCAGCAAGCTCTCTTAACCACAGAGCCATCTCTCTGGCCCTTCACAGGATTTCTCTCTCTCTCTCTCTCTCTCTCTCTCTCTCTCTCTCTCTCTCTCTCTCTCTCTCTGTGTGTGTGTGTGTGTGTGTGTGTGTGTCTGTCTCTCAGTCTCTGTCTCTGTCTCTCTCTGTCTTTGTGTGTGTGTGTGTGTGTGTGTCTGTCTGTCTGTCTGTCTGTCTGTCTGTCTGTCTTTCTCCCTCCCTCCCTGAATTTCCCTTCAGAGACCTTTTTTAATCATTTGTTCCTCTTTCCATGTCTGTTCCTTTCCTCTCCTCCTCCCCTTTCTCCTTTTCATTCTGTCTTCCTACCATGCTCCCCCTTTTTTTCTGTCTCGTAGCTCATTCCTTCCATTTATATGCACAGTTCAGTACACATGGACAGTTATACGTCACCAGTCTTGAGGAGCACGTGCTTCCCTGTGACCCACAGTCTTCCTCTCTGTTTACCTTCGCACTGTCAAGCTTCCTTGCTTAATAAGTGCTCTGCTGCTCACGCTGCTGGCATCTGGCTTTTGTTCCTTGACCTCACCATCAAGGATGTTTCTATTTCCAAGGGTAATAGATAATCCCGAATTGTTATTTGACATGACTGTGCATTGCACTTGACCCATCTGCTACTCTCTCACACCATTCTGAGAATTTCTAACTCTCTAGGAAACATCATGCCCTATGGCACTTTGGCAAGCTGTGGATACCAGGACCTCTTGGCTTTCATTCCACTTGTTTTTCTTCCCCGGCCTTGGTTAGACTGCTACACAGATGTTGGAGGATCCAGAACCAACTTGCTAATTCTGTCTTGTGCTTCTAACAGAGATGACACTATGTTCAAATTTTGTCAGTCACAACTACTCTATTGTGCTCTGAATTGCACTGAGCAAAAACATCTGAACTCTTAGGTCCAACGCCTAGCCAAGGAGACCTATAAAAAAGAAAGTAAGAATTGATGTGGTGTCTTGCAACTGATGATGTAGGTTTAAATAATATCTGTGTCATTAAGACACGCTGCTTTTCTGGCTCTGCAACCGAGGCCACTAGTGGTTAACTGTTGAGAAAGTACCATGCACTATTGGGGTGCTGGCTAGTTAACTCACATGTAGCTTGTTACATTGTTGGCCTATGGAGTAAGGCAAACAGAAGGGTGAGATGGGCTGAGTGACCATAAAGAGCTGTACATGTTATGGCAAGACGCTATTCTGTGCTTTGAAGACAGAAAAAACAGGGACATAGGGAAAAGACAAACGGTAAACCTCATAGGAAGAAATCTGAATCATCCAGTCTCATGTGAGGGACACAGAAAAGCTTTCACACAATTCTCATGAAAATTACCGGTTGAGAACTTTTAAAGGAGTACAGATTTTAGGGAGAAATTATATAACTAGAATAATTGATGCAATTAAAAATTTAGGCTTACCAACTTCAACAGGGCTCTCAGCACCACTTAGCAATCTAACCATGTCCCTCTGAAAATGTTCAAGCTTTACATTCTTCATGATGCCTCATCGACTACATGCTCTTTCATTTTCTCCCAACAGAATCTACAGACTGTCATGTCTGCATCTATCCCATCATTTTCTTAATGCAACTATAGAATTAATGTCCTATTCCTTTTCCTCATTAATCCCTCTCTAGGCACTGTTAATGCAATACACTGTCTTGTTTTGCCCCTTGAATCTTCAGATTATCTTTTTTTCTATACTAGATCTTTTTTTTTTTTTAATCATCAGTCAACAGATCCAGCAGTTCTAGTAACCTTTTAAAACAAACATGGTCTCATCCATTCCCTTGCATATCCCTAGACAGATGACCAGAAAGTTTTCCTGACCCTGCCCTTCTGTGAATTCCTCACCCACTTCCACACCAGCATCTCTCGGTCTGTTAGTCAGGATGGCTAACCTGAGGCTGAAGTTGTTACTGTTTTCAGACAGTGTAGACCTCTCAGCAGTATTCAATGTGACTGACCACTGCCATCCCTCTACCACTTCTCAGTACATACTTTCTAGGGTCCTGTCTTGAACTCACTTTTCTCCTACTTCCATAGTTTGCCGTTTCTTCTCCAGATACAGTCTTGGTTCAGTCTTACCAACTTCCCCTCCAACTAAGTTAATGACATCATTGACTTGAGCCATAGGAGAGACTACATCTTCACACTTTCAAGGAAAAGTTACATTCAACTCAGAATTTGATATCCTTCCAGAGTATGTCAAACTCTAAGAAACACACATATCTTCAGATGAATATGAACTCAAAACATGAATTCCTTAAACTTGCTTTCAGGGGGTTATGGAGAACATTAGCATTGAAATGAGGGAATAAAATCAAAGAATAAATAAGTAAAAATATAATTCAAGCTAAAAAAAAATCCAACAAGTAGAAACCAAATTTTTATAATGACAGTTAAAGGAAAAAAGACCTACATTTCAAAAATTAAAATTGCAAATTACTAAGCACAAAATTTAAAAAAATTCAAGCTTATATTTATTTTATTTGTACATTCATTTTCTATCTCACCATAATTAAAAATAATTTTTATTATGAAAATAATTGTGTGACCTCTAATAGCTTTACATGTACAAGGTACATGGAAACTCAGTGCTCTATGTATGATAAGGACAATTATAAATTGACCCTAGTACCTGTCCGTGATGTGCACACCCTCTGTAATTCTCCTGTGCTGAGTATGGGCCAGTCTCAGGAGATTCACACATGAATCGTATGAATTCACACTTTATACCATATTCCACATGAGATAAGATCATACGGATGTAGCTCAGTTAGGTATCTTTGACTTAGTCAAAAGCAACATTTTCCTGGATGGCTCTGATATAAATATATAAGCAACCTAAAAGAGTCCAAACAAAGAGATTCAACGCAAGACGCACTCACCTGTGTTCCAAGAAATAACCACATTGTGAACTGCCTGTCAAGACCCCCTCTGGTAGCCCTTCTGAGAAGGAGACATGACATGCAGCAACTGAGGGCAGTGGCTGACTCATCATCAGAAATGAAACAGGTATGTCACTCTTAAAACTGCAAGGCATTGGTCTCTCCCAACCACCAGGGAATGAAAAAGTCCCAAACCTCAAATGAGACTTTGGCTGCAAACTGTAATTTGCTTAGACTATGACCATAGGCCTCAGATATGCCATATCCAGACTCCTGAGCCTGAGGAATGGTGAGATAATATAGTAATAAGTGCGTGTTGTCTTAACCCGAGGCTTGTGATGATCTGCTCCTCACAGATCCATCGTCTTAGCTGACTGAACTAGCTTCAGGAACCTGGGATTCCCCAGCCTTAAAGTCTAGTGATAACAACACATGAAACAATCACCACAGCAAAGAAACAGTCTATGGAATGGGAAGAAACGAATCTCTGCCAGCTACACATTAGGCAAGGAATTACCGCCTATGAACTGTAATCGTTAAATATCAAAACTAAACCAGCCAATCAGTAAATGCACAGGCCAACTGTATAGATAGTTCAAACAAGAATGAAAGTGGCCAATAAATACTTCAAAAAATGTTCAATTATCATTAGGGAAATGCAACTTAAAACTGCATTGTGATTCTCCCCAATCAGAATGGCTATCATTGAGTAAAGAAACAACAACAAATTGTGGCAAAGATGTGGGGAAAGAGGAACGCTATTTACTTCTAGTCAGAGTGCAAAATGTTGCAGCTGCTATGGAAATCAGTATGGAAATTCCTCAAAAGACTGAAAGCAGAATTACCATATGAAACAGCTATACCTGCAGTACATGCCCAAAAGGACTATGTCTGTGGTACATGCCCAAAAGGACTAGGTCCGTGGTACATGCCCAAAAGGACTTTGTCTGTTTTACATGCTCAAAAGGACTATAACTGTGGTACATGCCTCTACAATGAACGTATCACAGAGATGCTTAGACATCCATGTTTATTACTACAGTATTCACGATAGTCAGGAAATGAGATAGCCCAGATTGTGAATTGATAATAAAAATGTAATACATGTACACAATGGATTTTTCTGCACCCAGAAAGAAAAATTGAGTCATGACATTTACAGAAAAATGGATGCAGCAGGAAGTCAGTATATTAAGCAAAATTTGTCAAACACAGAAGGATCTTTTCTTTTATATTCAGAAACTAGATTTAAAACTCCTCCCACCCTGTGTGAGTGTGTGTGCGTGTGTGTGTGCGTGTGTGTGTGTGTGTGTGTGTGTGTATGTGTGTGTGTGTACAAATTTATATACCTTTGGGTAGTCATGTGTCTAGAAAGGGATTGTTAAGGGGCAGGAAGGCTCTTAAGGGATGTAGGGAATAGTGTAACGGCATATGTGTAATAAGAAAGTGGGAAGGGTGCTAATTAGAAGAAAGCCTGTTGGGAAGGGGAGGGGGATGGAGGTAGCAGTATGGGATGATGTCTTAGTTACTGTGAAAAGATAACATGTCCAAAGAAACTCTGAGAAAAGAAAGCGTTTAACTGGAGGCTTGCTTACAGTTTCAGAGGGTCAGTCCATTATCATCCCAGAGCAGAGGAGATTGGCATGGTGCTGGACCAGTAGTTGGGAGCTCTACATCCTGACCCACAGGCAGCAGGCTGGGAGGGATGGAGGCAGAGACTGGGCCTGAATGTCAAAGCCCACCCCTGAGACACATTGCCTCCAATAAGTTCACGTCTCCTAATCTTTCTAATTCTTCTCAAACAGTTCACTAACTGGGGATTAAGCCTGCAAATATATAAGCCTATGGGGGCCATTCTCATTCAAACCACCATAGATGGAAAAGAAAACATGGTATGTACTCACTCATAAGTGGATATTAGGAGTAAAGTACAGGATAACCATGCTACAATCCATAGCCCCAGAGAGGCTAGATAACAAGAGGGCCTGAAGGGGAATGCATGGATTTCCCTGGGAAGGGGAAATAGAAGAGATCTCCTGGGTAAACTGGGTGAGGATGGGGGAATGAGGGAATGGGAATTTGAGTGAGCAGGTTGGGCGGGCTGGGTGTAGGAAGCAGGTTGGGGGTGGGACAGAGGGGGAGTAACAAAAGAGATGTTTTGTTGGCTGCTGGGCAGAGGCGTTTTGGGGTTAGAGAGAAACCTGGTGCCAGGGAAACCCACAGGAATCCACAAAGATGACCTCAGCTAAGACTCCTAGCAATAGTGGAGAGGATGCCTGAACTGGATGTAATCAGGTTGGTTCTACCCTAATAGTCATCACAAAGCCTTTATCCACCACCTGATGGAAGCAGATGCAGAGATCTGCACCCAAGCACTGGGCCAAGATCCCGGAGTGCTGCTGAGAGTGGAGGAGGGATTATACAAGCCAGCGGGGGTCAAGGTCATGACCCGGAACCCACAGAGACAGCTGATGTGAGCTCCTGGGAGCACATAGACTCTGGACCAACAGTAAGGGAGCCTGCATGGGACCAGCCTAGGCCCTCTGATGTGTGTAACCTGGTCTGTTTGTAAGGCTCCTAGCAGTGAGATCAGGATCTGTCCCTGGCACTTAGCTGACTTTTGGGAACCTGTTCCCCATGCTGGATTAAATCGCCCAGCCTTGATGCAAGTGTGTGTGTGGGGGGTGCTTGTTCCTGCTTCAACTTGACATGTCATGCTTTGTTCAAGCCCATGGGAGGCCTGCCCCTTTCTGAAGGGAGACAGAGGAGTGGATGGAGTAAAAAATAAATAAAACAATTAAAAAAAAAAAAAGAGCAAAGTAGCCGGGCAGTGGTGGCACACACCTTTAATCCCAGCACTAGGGAGGCAGAGACAGGCAGATCTCTGTGAGTTCGAGGCCAGCCTGGTCTACAAAGCAAGTTCCAGGAAAGGTGCAAAGCTACACAGAGAAACCCTGTCTCAAAAAACCGAAAAAAAAAAAAAAGAGCAAAGTATAATGATATATACATAGAAGCCATAATGAAACCCATTACATTGTATACTAACCTAAAAATTTAAAAAAAAAAAAAAAGCTAACAGAATGGAAATTTCAGGTGATAAAAGCTGGCAAGACAAGTCCACTTGATATCACAGTGACCATCTTGAAATTCTTAGTTAGATATTGCAGAGAACAATGTATAAAGAATTCAAAATTATCATTGGAAAGCACCCACGTAGTTGCCCATGGCACTTGTTACACTCAAGTCTATCCTGAGTTCTTTCCATGTTTTTTTTTCTTCTTTTGAACTAACACTTGCACATTTTTTGTGTCATAAAATAATATGTAACTGGATGGTTGATAGCTTTCAGAGTTCACACTGCCTGGTAGTCATTATGCTAAAAAGAAAAAAGAATAATTTAAAATTATAAAACAGGAGAATTAAGTCAGAGAGGGGACGGATAGGATCCAGGAAAGAGTAAGGAAGATGAGCACTAAAATGAGCAGTGACTGTAATTTCCATGAAGATCGAAGTGATTCACACGCCTAAGTGCGTGCTGTAAGAGTCACTCTCAGCGTTCCCAAGGTGTCTGCTGAAAGAGTTCTAATTTGCCTTTGAACATGACTTCTGCCTCATTTTCCCAGAATAATGTAGTTCATAAAAGAAAAAAAAAAGGTAGATCCAAGAAAATTAGAAATGGTTCTTTGGAAAAATGGTAGAAGATGCCACCTGGAAACCCAGAGAAGAGCAGAGACAGTGGAGTGACTGAGTCTTGGCGAACCTTACATTGTTGTTAAGCCTCATAATTCGACTTACTTTCAGCAGTGACATATGAACACAAGGCACGGTGTGTTGGCTTTCATTGAAGGTCCTAAAGGTACTCCATGTTTCTACATATTTCTCTGGGAGTTTCTGGCCACTTTGAGGAGAATGCATCTCAGGTAGCTTTTGTCCCTTCAACCTAGACCTCAGATAAACCAAAGCCTGGAGCTGTGAGGAGTGCTTGTCATGAGCTATTGCAGGCCGTGACATTCCTATCACATCCGATGTCAGATCTGAACCCTGAAGAGGACCTTGAGGCTGGATCTCAAAGGCCCTCAACATGGAGCTAAGCCAGCAGACCCGCATACCTGTCCAAACTGGGTCACAGAAGCATTAACCATGACCTTGCAGCAACACCCTGGAATCCTGGGTCAGTTTTATTTGAAAACAGTCAACTATTTCACAGGATAGTGGAAAGGTGAATGGTTGAGGTGATCCAGCAGCAGGATGTTGCCAAGATGAAGCTCAAAGGAAAACAGAAATTAAAGGTCATGGCCAAGAGCTGCTGGAAAGGTGAATGTTTAGGTCATGGCTGGAAAGGAAAGGAAAGGAAAGTTGAAAGGCAGAGAGATTCAGGTGAAGCCCATGGTGCACTGCCTTCTCGTTGATGCCAAGAAGATGAAGGGTCAGTTCTATCCTACTTTTCACATTTAAAGTTTCCTTCTGAACTTTACTCTCTTAATTCCAGCCTTTATTAAGTGCTTTGTACTCAGAATATAAAGATATCAATTCAAGTTCCTTAAACATGATTTTATACCAGACAATATTCAGACAAAAAGCCGTGTATTCTGATGATCGTGGGTGACTTTACTTTCAATGGCTAGCCAGACAATATCAAACACCCACACATGCTCTTCTGCAATATGTCCCTGGACATCCCTAAAAAGACTGAGCATAGGAACTTCTCCTTGAATCTGGGTGGGCTTTTGATTACTTTGTACAATCGATTATGACTGAAATTGTGAAATGGATTTCTATAAAGATGCCACATTGCTTTATACCCAGCAGGCTGATTTGCTGCCCAGAACTCTGTGGAGAACTGGAATGTTACAGATCAAGAACCAAAATTACCTCGGCCTATCTTCAGTCTCCTTAATAATCACTTACTACCAACCTCTGTACCTGATCTAACATAGTGGGGACTGTTACATACAACCTTCGGAATGCATTGTTAAATTTAGCAGACCACTCTCTCCACCCACCCTGAATCTAAGAATGTTTTACCATCTAAAATACACAGAAGAGATTTCCCTCTTCTACTGTAAACCATCTTAAGTTCCTAACAACGCATCTGATACATGTGTTGACTTATGACTTTCTTTCATTCTGTAACTATAGAAGCTCATATGGCCCCTCTGACAATAGAACGTGTTATTTGGGATAACCTCAGCCTGTGTTCACAGAGCATGGGCAGTTGCATTTGGCTCAGAATACATTACCTCCTATTCCCTTGAAGCGACAGTAGTATTTTGTGTCTGCATAATGCCATAGGACTTGAAATGTTCACTCCCCTTGCACTTTCTCTTGGGGAGTTCCCTCCTGGAGCATAGGCATTACAATGATAAGACGTTTAAGAGCTATTACATACGTGGACATTATTCAACCATCTGTGGAAAGCTCCAATTTTAAGTCACTAAAGTCCAAGCACCAGTCACGTGACTGAAAAAGACTGCATGAGAGTTCAACCTCTCGGCAATTTCAGTCTACTAAAGGCCCTAGGCATATGGAACAGATCAAACCAGCTGTCTCTACTCAGACAAATTCCAGTTCCGTGAATTTCATCATCACCAGAAAATGGTGATTTTCTTGTGTTCTGAGGTTTGGGGTAGTGTTTTGCTACTTAGAATAATCTGAAATATTCTAGCATGAAACTGTGTTACATGCTCTAACAGAACAAAAAAATGTCATGAATCATTGTAACCAGAGAAATGTGTGTGATGATCCAAGGAGATTTGGGGAATGAAAGAGATAACTACAGATCTTGGGTCGTTACAAACACACGTACATGACTTTGAAGGTATATCACGGTGCCCTTTTATGAGTTTCCTGGGGATGCCACAATGAATCACTATAATTTTAGGGCTTAAAGGGACAAAACACATAGCTTATCAAATTCTAAAGAATTCTGGCATCAGTGTCACAAGACTGAGGTCAAGGTGTTAGAGGGTCACCGTCTCCCTGATCAACTATTGTATAGACTTCATATGAAGACATAGACACATGTGTGTATGCATGTGTTCATACATAAGATTTAGCTGGAGTTAATCTATGAAATGGACAATGCCCCTCTCAGAAGCCATATGTTGCCAAATAAAAAGTCCATTCCAAACAGGATGGCGTTGGTCAGAGGTGATGACCTGGAGACCCAAACATTACAGGCTGTTACAGTTGCTTTTTGCTTCCCACCAGAACTTGATGCCAAGACCCTATTGCTGAAGACACTACACACTTTGCTTACAGGACTTGGAGAAATGGTGCTGATGAGTAAGCTGCCTCCTTGCAGGCTAGCTTTCATAGGTGCCTTAATGACCGACATGACAATATATGCCCACGGGTTTAATACTAGCATTAATATTATGGAGATAACCAACCACTATCAGATTGGATTTAATATCTACTGCACAGGAGGTAACCCATGCATGGTACTGTGAGTCTGATCAAGAACTCATGGTCAGTGAGCTCATAGGCCCCAGTGATGAACCTATTGTTATTATACACTAAATAGATAGTATCACACTGCTCTCAAAATTCACTTTTCTGTGTCCAATGAAGGCCATCAGCCTTCACTGGAGAAGTTTCTTTGTACAGTAAAGGATGATAATACGGGATACAGGTAATACAGAAAAAGTAGTACAGAAACTTACAATTGATCAAGGTGCAGAGAAAAAATGTGTATGGAGTGCCCAGGCACAAATGGTACATCTACACCACATCAAGTTCCCCCAAAGCTCAGAAACCATCACAGAAAAGGGGGTGGAAAGATGTAAAAGCCAGAGACTTAGAAGGACCAGAGGAAAACAGTATCTTTTGGATACAACAGGCTACCATAGTCATGAACTCACAGCAGCTGTGGTTGTCTGGACAATGCCAGCCAGCATTCTAGCACTGAAGGAGAGAGGGCTCATATACCTCCACATTTAGCTGTTGACCACTGATAGCTCCTGAGGGAGAATTGATTTTCTTTAAGGGATTATTTCATGGTCTGTAGACTATCCAGTGCATGGCCTCACATACATGAGTACATAGACAGCATAAATTAGACCTAGTGGGTTATAAAAATCAAACAAACAAAGATCAAAACAAGCCAAAACTAAAAAACCACAAAGTTGAGGTTGGGTTGAATTTGCAAGGACATAGGGTAAAGAGTAGGGAATGAATATGACCAAAATATGTTGTATGCATATATGAGATTTTCAAGGAATTAATGAAAACATTATTTTAAGAAAGGAAAACAAGGAAGAGGAGGATGAGGATGATGAACGGAATGTGAGTTGTATCTTCAGACTGGGGTGAAGATGTTTTAAAGTTACTATCTAGCTATAATCTTTGTGGTAAAGAAGAGAGACATACAGTTTTCCCTCCCTTAAAAGTCAATCCAAGCAGGCCTGTCAATCACCTAGACAGGAAAATTCACAATATCTGAAACAATTAAAAAGAGTTAGAGGTATTTACAATTGAAGAAAACAAAAAAGTGACTGAGAACCTGCAAGTTCTAGAACAGGTCTTGGAGAATAAAAATGAAAACCTTACAGAGAGTCACTAAAGGGGGTCAGACAGCTCTGACTGATAAATTTAAAAAGAATAGCACCTAGAATATCAAAATGACTGTAGAGGGAAGTTTCTGTGTCCCACCTAGGCCCTGTGGTCAGGACAAATCTATCCCACCCATGGTCCCATAGCCACTTGTAAAATAAACACTCAGAGGCTTACATTAATTACAAACTGCATGGCCAATGGCTTCAGCTTCTTGCTGGCTAGCTCTTTCATCTTAAATTAACCCATTCCTATAAATCTACATGTTGCCACATGGCCATGGCATTACAGGTCTGCTGGCATCTTATTGTTCCTACAGTGACAGGCTGACTCTGCCCTTCTTCTATCTGTATCTCTGCTTGGATTTCCCACCTTGCTGTAAGCTTTCTTGCCATAGGCCAAAACAGCTTTATTTATTATCCAGTGGGAGCCACACATATTCACAGCATACAGAAAGACATCCCCTAGCAAAGGACTGCTGCATAATGGATTAAATACTAACAAAGCATATTAGACAAAGAACTTGTATATAGAAAGTGCATATTTTTAAAATATAAATGACTCAACAATAAAAAGAAAACAACCCAAAGTTTATAGATACAGATTGGGCATCTCCTTCAGACATTTTGAATATGTTCTCCAAGTGCAGAAACCCGCAGCCAAACCTTAGGCAGACCTCCAGGAATCCCGTGGAAGAAGAGAACTGTGAGAGCCAGAAGGGTCAAAGGCACCACCAATAAAAACACAGAATCAACTAACCTGGGCTCATAGGGACTCACAGAGAATGAACCCACAACCAGCGAGCCTGCATGGACTGACCTAAGCATTCTGCATGTATGTGACAGTTGTGTAGCTTGGTCTTCTTGTGAGATTCCTAACAGTAGGAGCAGGGGCTGTCTCTGACTCTGTTGCCTGCTTTGGGGACCCTTCTCTCCTACTGGGTTGCCTCATCCAGCCTCAATTGGAGAGGAGGTGCCTAGTCTCACTGCAACTTGACATGCCATGGCTGGCTGACCTTCCCTTTTCTGAAGAGAAAGGAGGAGGAGTGAATTAGGGGATGAAGGAAGAGGAGAGATTATGTGTGGGGGACTGGGAGGCGGGGGGAGGGAGGGGAAACTGTGGTTGGGCTGGAAAATAACTAATTAATTATTTTAATTTTCATAAATTTTTTAAATGTTCTCAAATTACATTATGGAGATGGTGCCCAACTCTAAATATGCTGCAAGTTACTTAGCTGCAAAAGGAACTTGCTTTGTAGCTATGACACAATCGCACAGACTTGCAAGAATTCAGACCAGTACTCCCAACTCCCAACATCTATAAAAATAAAGTAGAAAATGGCTTCCAGGGCTGGAAGGGTGAAATCATTTGAGACATCTCCAAGATGGAAGGGCGTCCAGCAAACCTGAGTGGATGTTTCCAACCTTCTTGATCTAGTATGGTCCTTCTAAATCCTATCAATCATCCTGCATCCCACGACACTAAGCCCAGAAACATCTTCACACATTCTTGCTGTTCTAATTGTCTCCTCCAGGGGAGGTGATGAGGGACAGGGGGTCTAATTTCTTCTTCAGGTTTTATCTGGCATTGAACACACTGGTGCATGGCATTTGGTAGAAGATAATGGTAAGGTATTAGAGGAAAAAGCACAGTACTTACCTCAGAGAACTGTGGAAGACAGAGCCTGAAACTCAGGAAGTGTGAAAGAGATGGGACTGTCTAGAGCAGGCAGGAAGAGGGATAGCACAATGATAAAGAGATGAAAGAATGGATTCCAGAAACTTCGATACAGCTGAAAAGTTTAGAGAAGGGAGGGGAAGTAAAAACTGGAGGAACAAGGAACTAGAATTGTTTTTCTTTTCTAAAATGCTTTTCACCTTTGATCCTAAAAACTGTTAAGTAGGAAAAGGGCTCAACATTGCCAACCAGTCACGAGCTCTCTGCTCAGACAGCAAGAGGCTATGTGATACAATGATGTGATACAATGAAGAGTTGTATCCCCCAAATGCATGTGTGTTAAAACATCAATGTGACAGTACTAGGTAGAGCCCTCACAATAGGCTTAGTGTTTACAAAGAGGAAGACACCAAGGTATCTCTCTTGTCTCCATGGGAAGACACAAGGAGAAAACATCTTATGCCAGACAGTGGATTGTCACAAGTGGATCCACAAGCATCTTGATCTTGGACATGTCAACCCCAGAACTGAAAAACAAACTCTTATTAATCCTAGGGTACATCTTTAGTGTGTGCCAACACTTATTGACAGGCCAATGTCTATGATATATTTGTGACAGCAACCTCAACACAAAGTGATTAAGGCAAGTCTTTTTGGAATGCAATACCCAAAGAGACAGAAAAATGTACAGATGAGTCAGGCTAGTGTTTAGAGTTATTGCATCCTATACCATGCAGCAATCTTCACACAGAAGATATGATAATTTGCCAGCCAAATTAGCTAAGAAATAAATATAAGTTAGTTGATTTGTCCAATTTATAACTCAAATCAATAGCAATAATCAATCAAAATAAAAAAAAAACACCATAGTAAAATGCATTACTTACTGAAAATTGGTAAAACTGTAACCTTTCTATAAAATCTTCATGTCAACATTTTATTCCCAATACATTAACTTGATGGATCTAATACACATATGACAAAACTTCCAAAATGCAAGAGCAGTAATTATGTATTAGAATTTAAAAACTTGACTTAAAAGACTTCCTTTTCGTTGAAATTTTTACCTGGAAAATGACTGAAGAAAATAATTTTAGCAAAATGAAAATGAACATCCAAAATTGGAGTTTGATTTGAGTGCACTAGGCAGGGAATTAATCAAGGAATTAAATTGGTTTGCTGGGGAAATATATTCATATGTATGTATGTCTTTGTGTGTGTGTGTGTGTGTGTGTGTGTGTGTGTGTGTGTGTGTGTGTGTGTGTATTCCCTAGTCCAGATTTCTTTGATCCATGAGCATTTTTTCCTCCATGTGCTCTGGGGAAACCTAAGTTTGCACATTCTGACACATAAAGAGCCCCCGAGGACACTTTATTAAGCTTCTGACAAACAAAAGAAGTCCAGTGGAACCTTCGGTTGTGTTCCCTGTGCACTTCAAGAGCAGTGAGCAGGTGGTTGAATGGGCTCTCTTGCCTTTCATGTTTATGACTAAGTATAGATTTCAGGGGTTCTCCTGTGAAGCACCCAGCTCCAGCTCCAACTTGGTTGAGCTGAGGTATTTGGGACAAAACATCTTTCCCAATACCCATGCCCTCAAAGCCATCCTAAAGATAATCCTAAAAGATATAAATGAATAAGGAATGATTGGGCATAGCCATGAGGCTTGCCAAAAGCCAAGGAAAATCAGAGTTGTCTAGTTACATTCAGAGAGTGGGACTAAGAGAAGCCCTTACATGCTAGGGTTCAAGGTACTTCTGTTTCCGTGGCTGAACACTTCCCAAGAAGGGAGTGCTATTGGAGAAGATGTCATGTAATGCTTGCTATCATGCCCATCCCCACTTCCCTCTTTGTGCCACTGAGGAAGTTAAAAGAAGAGGCAATGACCTGGTCTCCTTGGCTGCCTCTTAATTGTCTTAGGAAGCCAACCCACCTTCAAGGAATATGTGTCCTGTACTTCTTGGTGCCGTTTTTTTTTGGGGGGGGGGGTTGTTTTGTTTTGTTTTTTGTTTTTATAAAACTGGCACTCTTCCCTCCCACCACCACAACCCATATTGTATCTGCACCAGGAACTCTGATTTTTTCTGCTTCCACCTGGACACACGTGGCAATAGCAGCCCATCCCAAGGCACAGACTTGAGAAGTCCATTTCTCTACATATGGTAGCCAAATTTGTAGGGAAAAGGGGCCAGCTAAAGAAACCCACCCTGACCCTGGAAACCAGAACCAGTGAAAGAAACACAGCCTGGATCTGGGACCCAAGCCAGTGAAAGAAACACTTTATCCCTGAACCCAGAACCAAAGAAACATGCCCTGACTCTGAAACCAGTGTCAAAGAAACACACTTTGTCCCTAGAATCAGAGTCAGTGAAAGAAATGTGCCCTGGCCTTAGAATTAGAGCTAAAAAGCTAAGAAAGGCTAGTGAAAGGAACACAGATTGGCTCTGAAATCGGGGCCATCTGTCCCTCCGACCAACAAAATTAACCAATCCCTGAGTAGAAAAAAACTAACCAGTCCCTGGACAAAAAATCTTCTCCTTGGAGAAACTCCACCCCTAAGAAACCCTACATAAACCACCTTGCCTGGTCAGTTGCTGGGTGTTCTTTCCCACCCTGGTAGAGGCATCCACTCTCCTAGACTCCTCCTTCTCAAATAAATCTCTTTCTCAAAAGAGTCTTGGGTGTGAAGATCTTCATTCACTGGTACAAAGAAGAACCTTGCTAAGTTGTCCCTTAGTGGACTGAGCAGAAAAAACCTTGCAGAGATGTTCTCTTGGGGGACTGAGCAAGGGGGAGCTGAACAGAAGAACTTTGCTGAGATGTTCCTTAGGGGACTGAGCAAGGAGGAGAAGAAAAAGTAATAACTTTTCTCAGGAGCTGGAGAAGATTGCTACATTTCTGCAGGGGTTTCCCCTTTTGCAGAGTGAAGCAAAGAAGCAACATCTTGGGCTGAAGAAGAGGCAGAGCTCTGCTAGGAAGCCCCTTTAAGTGGGGGCTGAGCAAAGCTCAGCTGGAGCAGCTCCCCAGGAGAGGAGCAGGATTGCTATATCCTACAGAGAGACTATCCCCCACCACACCAAGTATAGCCTGCCTCCCCAACAGTCAGGATACCTTTCCCTGAAGAGCTGTCCTAACAGCTCCAGCAGCCAGAACTGTCCTCGAAGCTCAGGGTGTAGCCTGACTTCCCAAGCAGTCAGGATACCTCCCCCCACCACCACCAGAGTTGTAATGATCTTGATGATCATTATGATTTTTGACACTTGGGGTAGTGTGTGATTCTACACTTGAACACAGAAGGAAGGAGTATGATTATCCAATTTTTATTTAAGGAAACAAATCAATTTGCTCTCTTCTTCCTCCTTGGTTGTTTCCTTCCATGGAAAACAAACCCCAGGGGATTCCTGTTCACAGTTTTTATGGATATGCATTTGTTTTCCTCTTTATTTTTATGAAAAGGAAGTAAGAATAGGAATGAAAGGTGCAGTTAACATTTTGAGGATCTTATAAAACTAAAAAACAGTAAGATTTCTTTCACGGTAGATGATATAAAATGGTAAGGTTTAAAAAAAAGGGGGAGAATTTAAACAAAAGAACTTTTGGGGGTGAGGAAGTACAAAGATACATGTCCTTATCCAAAATGCGGTCATTTAGTATTGAAAAGACAGTTAAAAAATTAGATGTCTTTGTACATGATATCAAATATAAAATAAATATTCAACTATATGAGTGTTCTCATAAAATCACAGAGCATATTCATGTATTTTCCATTAAATTGATCTTGGATTTAGAAAATTGGTCTAGAATATCCTACAGCTTTCTGTTCAAATGCATAGGGCATTATTATTCATAGCACTACTTTGGAAGCAAACAAGAAGGTTTGGCTGTATTTCTAGACTGGATGTATTTACTGAAACACATAATGGCCAATACTCTAACTAAAGAGAAGTCTATGTGCCACTGAGATTCAATTTCTATTCCCCTTGTATTTGACATCAATATTAATAAGCACTAGAACACGTTACCACAGCTAAATACAGAAAACTGCAAAACTCCGAAAAATCTACAGGAAAAAACATCTCAAAAACATGCAACTGAAGAGTGAGACTGAGTTACTCTGAGTCGCCTCTGAGGAGATTTTAAAATGGGTGGTTTGTCGTTCTACAAATTCCTCCCCCAAGACCCTTTATAACCTGCCCTCTTCAATCTCAGGATGTCGAAATTAGGTGAGACAGAGGAAGAAAGCATCTCCATGTTCTTATTCAGAAGCTCCAGCCCATTCTGCAACTGTTCAGTGTTCTTTCTGAATGAACTGAAATCCTCCCCTCTCTGAAGTAGACTGCCATCTCCTCTCTAAAACAGAGTCAGTCTCTATCTCTACAGTTTCTTTGGTGTTGTAGAGTATAATTTCAAGCTGTGTTACTTTTGTTTATGTTGCAGTTGTTTAACTCTGTGAAGCTGTGTTACTGTGCCTGTCTAGAACACCTGATGGTCTAATAAAGACCTGAACAGTCAACAGTGAGGCAGGAGGAAGGATAGGCGGGGCTGGCAGGCAGGGAGGATATATAGAAGGAGAAACTGGGAAGAGGGATTGAAAAGGAGGAGCCAGAGAAGGAGCAGGACATCAGGAGCCAGCCACCCAGCTACACAGCGAGCCATAAAGTAAGAGTAAGATTTACAGAAGTAAGAGAATGAGAAAAGCCCAGAGACAAAAATAGGTGGGATAATTTAAAGTTAAGAAATGCTAGATACAAACAAGCCAAGCTAAGGCCTGGCATTTATAATTAAGAATAAACCTCCATGCATGATTGATTTGAGAGCTGGGTGGCAGGCCCCCCAAAAGAGCAAAAGAGCCAAGAAAGTAAAAAACCACCACCAACATTTTGGTGTGGCCAGTCACACATAAACAAACAGACTAGCCCAAGAGTAACTAATTAATGTGCAAGTAACATGAACATCAGACAAGAAACCACCTTCTGATAGCCTACAATCACCACACATGCATTTGTCTGCCTTGCCTTCACCAATGACTAACCAGCTTGTTCTTGGACTCTGCTCTAGGCTGATAGAAGCTGGGAAGCCTGCTCCTTATGGACATCACTATCTTTAAGCAAAGCATTGCTACTCAAAGAATCACTCCAACTGGCATTGGCACTGCTAATATACACAGGTTCAGTTAACTGACCTGAATTTTATCGTGGTTGTTGTGATTGTCAATAAGTACTTAACGCGTGTCCCTGGAACACTGCTCTGTATTGCTAGATGTTAAGAGCTCACCCACCTCCCAACCCCACAATGTTTTAAAGGAGCAATGGATATCTGAAATCTAGGTTTGAATGACAAATGCAAAAGTCGGAAAAAAAAAGGGAATAATTTGCTTCAAAGTAAAAAGTTGTCTAGATTTTTCTCATTCCTTCCCAATGTCAATAATTATGAGTTATTTGCATATATAAAGATACACACTGAGGCAAGAGATGATGATGATGATAGATGGTAATGATAGATATGAGGGATATAAACAACATGCAAATGTATATAATGATGTATAGATCTAGACAGAGATATTTACAGAACGTCTATGTTCATAAATATCTATCCAGTCCTATACACATAGATACAAATATCAGAATAATCTTGTTAGCATGTCTTAATATATCTGGTATGAGTAAAGTATAGCTTTGATTTCACTGATTAAAATTGAATGGACAGCATTAAGGACTTTCCTAAACCATCACTCAAAATTTGCAAACCAAATGTAGGCTTCACGGTTATAGAGTTACAGAAATTTTGGATAAAATCCAAACAAGAGCAATAACCTTCTCTGAGAAACTAAATGCAGAAGTCTCAAGGCTAAACTGAGACAGCTGAGAAAAGATATAAGTCTGGGTTTGATTGAATTTGTAAGGCCCAGTACAGTATGGGGTTTAGTTAGCATAGTATGAATGAGTTCTTCAAAGTATCTCTATCTTTATCCTAAAAACTGGGAGATGAGTAAGCCCAGAAAAAGTAGATATATAAACCACTAGTCAACAAAAGAACTTTTCCAAAGAATGTGCTAATACTGAACACATTTGGGAAAAAAAATAGTTATTGGGACATAGATTAAAATTAGATATTAGATATTATAGACTTTTACTATAACATAGTATTACTTGGATAATATACTGGATAAGGGATAAGTAATGTGGGGGCAGAAATCAGACCTAATATAAGGTGGGTCTTTTTTTTTTTTTGACCCATTTAAGTAACATTCTGTTTTATCTAGGGTGACCTTTGTTTAAGTGCGTTGAAATGAAGAAAAAACTTCTGTTGATAGACTTCATTCCACTTTCTGTAGGGATTCTTGGGAGAAAGCAGTTAACATACATGTCATATACATATACTGGAATGTTGAAGATTTCAAATCCACCAAGCAATAGGCATTTCAGAGCTTGGTTCTCTGGTTACCAAAACATGTCAGACAGTCATGGTCTACTTATTCTGACAACAGCAGAGTGCAACACAAGAAGACAGAAGAGGGAAAATAGCTGCCAACCTATAACCAACTAGCATCTCTATGAATAGCATCTTCTGGTCTGTCCTTCCCTGAAGCCACATCTTAATCACGGGGCCCCATGGGTCAGCCTCCTTCCTCAATCATGATCTTCCCAGTCTCCAGCTTTGGACATTCCGCCTTTATACTCTATACGATCATAATTAAGAGCATTGGTTCTTATTGCTTCAATTGTAGCACAAGTTGAATAATATCATGACCGTAAGAAATTGTCTTGGTCTATATAGCTCCATAGTACAATTGAAATCAGAGATGGTGATGCTTCAAGCAGTTCTCTTACTGTTCACAATTGTTTTAGCCATCCTAGGTTTTTTTGTTTTTCTATATGGAGTTGGAAATTGTCCTTTCAAGTTCTGCAAAGAATTGTGTTGGAATTCTGGTGGGGATTGTGTTGAATCTGTAGATTGCTTTTGGTAGAATGGCCATTTTTTACTATGCTAATCCTACTGATCCATGAGCATGGGAAATCCTTCCATCTTCTGATATCTTCTTTAGTTTCTTTCTTCAAAGACTTGAAATTTTTATCATACAAGTTTTTCAATTGCTTGGTTATAGTTACCTCAAGATATTTTATGTTATTTGAGGCTACTATGAAATGTGTTGTTTCCCTGATTTCTTTCTCTGTCCATTTATCATTTGTATATAGGAGGGCTAAAGTTAATCTTGTATCCAGCCACTTTGCTAAAAGTATCTATCAGCTTATAAGTTCCCTGGTAGAATTTTTAGGGTCACTTATATATACTATCATATTATCTGCAAATAATGATACTTTGACTTCTTCCTTTCCAATTTGTATCTCCTTGATCTCCTTCAGTTGTCTTATTGCTCTAAAACTTCAAGTACTATATTGAATTAATATGGAAAGAGTGAACAACCTTGTCTTGTTCAAACCACATGATATTGACATAAAAGCAGACACACTGATTAATGGAATTGAAGACCCAGACATAAATTCACACACCTATAGACACCTGATTTTTTATTAAGAATCTAGAAAGACACAGTGGAGGAAAAAGCATATTCAACAAATGGTACTGGTGAAATTGAATGTCACCATGTAGAAAAATGCAAATAGATCCATATTTATCACCCTTCACAAAACTCAAGTCCAAGTGGATCAAAGACCTCAACATAAATGCAGTTACACTGAACCTGACAGAACAGAAAGTGGGGAGCAGCCTTGAATGCATCAGCACAGGAGACAACTTTATGGTCAGAACACCAGTAGTGCAAGCACTAAGATCAACAATAAATAAATGGGGTTTCATGAAACTGAGAAGCTTCTATAAGGCAAAAGACACTGTTAATTGTATGAAAGGCAGCCTGGAGAATGGGAAATTTTTTTTACCAATGCCACATCCAATAGTGGTCTAATATCCAAAATATATAAAAGACTCGATAAATTAGATATAAAAAGACCCCAAATAATCCAATTAAAAATGGGGCACAGACCTAAACATAATTCTCAATAGAAGAATCTCAAATGGCTGAGAAACAACTAAAGACATGTTCAACATTCTTAGCTATCAGGAAACAGAAATCAAATGACTCAGATCAATAGCACAAGTGACAGTCCATAGCAGTGAGGATGTGGAGCAAGGGGAACACGCCTCCATTGCTGGTAGAAGTACAACTTTTTACAGCCACTATGGAAATCAATATGGTGGTTCCTCAGGAAGTTGGGAATCTATCTACCTCAAGACCCAGCAATATCACTCTGAGGTATATACCCAAAGGATGCTCCATTCTACCATAAGGACATTTGTCCAACTATGTTCATTCTGGCTTTATTCATAATAGCCAGAAACTGGAAACAACCTAGTTGTCCTTCAACTGAAGAATGGATAAAGAAAATGTGGCACATTTATACATGGACTGTTCCTTGGGTGTTTAAAAAAATGATACCATGAAATTTTTCAGGCAAAATGGATGGAACTAGAAAAAATAATCCTGGGTAAGGTAACCCAGACCCAGAAAGACAAATATGGTATGTGTTCACTTATAAATAGGTATTAGCTGATAAGTAAATGATAATCAAGCTACAATCCACAGACCCAGAGAGGTTAGGTAAAGAGGGGGTTCTAGGATGCATGAACTCCCTTCAAAGGGGAAATAGAATAGATTTTGCAGATGGACTGAGGACAGGTGGCCATAGGAGTGGGAGTTATCAGGTGTGGGATGAAGGGTGGAGGGAGAGAGTATGGGGAGAGAAAGCTGGAATTTGGGGACATTGGAGTGGTGGTGTGGAAACGTAGTGAAGTGAAACTTCCTGGAATCTATGCAGGTTACCCTAGTGAGGACTCTTAGTAATGGAGGATGCAGAGTCTGAAGTGGACATCTATATCCATGCAAGGCTTTCCAGTGGTGAGACTGGGATGCATTCATTTGAGTTGTTGGCCAAGGAGGTCCCATGAAGATCCCTAAACCACACAGGCTGATGCTAGGACAGAAGGTCACTCTCTAAAAACTTGACAGCTGGACCCCATTGCTGAGGACAACATCCACATGGCTCACTGAACATAGAGATGTTGAGGTGGTGCCTGCATGGAACCTTCACCCCTACATTCTAGTCTATTTGGTACAAGAAAGTACTCTGCAGGCTACAGCAGAGAAGCCTGGACACCAACCCAGCCACAAAACCCTCCATCTACAATCTGTCCGGCCTATAAGATGTAGCAGGTAATGGGGCAATGGTGGCACAGAACATGTAGGAGTAGCCAACCAATGTCTAGTTCAAGTTGAGGGCCACCCCAAGTTAGGGATCCCATGCCTTATACTGCCTGGATAGCTAGGAACTGGAGACTGGATAGCCCAGATCCCTAGGGTAGATCCAAACATAGCTGGCAAAAGAGAGGAAGAAAGAAAGAAAGAAAGAAAGAAAGAAAGAAAGAAAGAAAGAAAGAAAGAAAGAAAGAAAGAAATGTAGTGATTCTTAGTGGTAATATGCTACACTCACAGATCAGTGCCTTGTCTAGTCATCATTAGAGAGGTTTCTTCCAGCAGCAGACGGGACCAGGTGCAGAGATCCACAGCCAGACATTATGTGGAGAGTCTAAATTGGAGGTCTCCAGAGGGTGCTTCCACTACAAGTTGGAGAAGCCCCATGGTGGGGTGAGTTGTAGGAGTCAGAGGGATGGAGGACAGGACCCACCACCAAATCAACTAAGTAGGGTTCACATGGGCTCACAGGGTCTGAAGCATCAAGCACAGGGCCTGCATGGGTCTGCACCAGGTTCTCTGTGTATATGTTAGGGTTGTTAGCTTGATATTTTTGTGAGACTCCGAACAGTGGGAGCTGGGGTGTCTTTCTGACATTTTGCCTGCTCTTGGGACTCTTTTCCTCCTACTGGGTTACTTTGTCCAGCCTCGACATGAGAACTTTTTCCTTGTCTTAGTGTATCTTGTTTGGTTCTGTTTGGCTGTCATCTCTTGGAGACCTGATCTTTTCTGAAGAGGAAACAGAGTAGGGGTGGATCTAGGACAGAGGAAAGTGGTGGCAGTGGGCAGGAGCTGGGAGGAGTGGAGGGAGGGGAAACTGTGGTGGAGATGTATTGTATGAGAGAAGAATCTGTTTTCAATAAAAATTTTAAAAAGAAATTTAAAAAAATAAACAAGACAAAGAAGAAATTATCTTAGTCCATTTTGCACAACTGTGACAGAATCCCTGCTTGGATTAATCTACAAAGAATGGAATTTGCTTTTCTTACAGTTCTAGAGGTTAGTCAGTCCACCTTCCTTAAGGGGCTCACATATAATAAAGGCTTTCTTGCTCCATCTGCAGGAGGCAGAAAAGTCAAGAAAGAAAGAAAGAAAGAAAGAAAGAAAGAAAGAAAGAAAGAAAGAAAGAAAGAAAGGAAGGAAGGAAGGAAGGAAGAAAGAAAGAAAGGTTTTCCTAACAAGGGTATTCTCATCTGAGAGAGGCCACTCTCAGAACAAACCATCCCTCCGATAATGCTAATCCATTAGTAAATGCAGAGGCTCTGTAGTGTAATCTCCTCTTAGGGGCTCCACTGCTCAACTGCATTGGAATTAACTTGTCATATGAACTTTGAAACTTTCTAACAGTGGGACACACTTCCTGAGAGAATCACCTTGGAAGAGAAGCCTCGGTCTGGCTCAGGGTTTCCATGGTCTCAGGCCATAGTCATTTGGTCCTGATGCTTGGAGCCTGTGGCCTCATGATAACCTTGAAGCATGGTGGAGAAGCTCTAACTATCTTATGAAGAGAAACAAGAGGGAGCTGAACCCCTCAAGTCCCCCCTAGAGCATTCCTCCAATAACCTAACTTCCATAACTAGGCTCTACTTCTTATGAGTTCTATCACTCCTGAGGAACCAAGCCTTCATCTCAGAGGACTTTGGGAAACAGTCAAGCTCCAAACTCTACAATGAAACACAGCAAGGACACTCAGTGAACAATAGGTGGTTCCAGAATTGGTTCCTCCCTAAAATTTAATCTGAGTTTATTTGCCATGGGAGCAGGTAGCCTTGGGGAAAGTTATGGATGGAGAAACCAGAAGAATGGCCTGGCTGGGACACAAGCCTGATATTTAATTAGTGGAGACAAAGACTTTATTCATGGGCAAATGAAGGTAGGGTCACTGCCAGAAACACTCCATGTAGAAGTAAATAAAAGGTTTGGGGAACCATCTGCAGCTGAAAGGGGTTCAGCACCAGTAGATACAGTCAGAACCAACATAAAGACCTGAACAGATGCCCATTCTGTGCATCTTCCAAGTATATATTTTGTTCTGACTCGTAGTATAGGACTTTGTCAGAATTATCAGAATTTCCTACATCCTATTCATGATATAAATTTTGTCACAAAATAACTCAAAATTTATTAGCATAAACTATTTATTTAGCTGGTAAATCTATTGATTCTCCATATGGTCTGGTGGAAGTTAGATTGATCTTGACACCATTTGCGCCTGGATTTGTGGTCAGCTAGAAGTGTGGGTAAGGTCGGCGGGTTTGTGACGGCTATTTCTAGGGCAGCTCAAACATCCTGGTGTCTTACATCACCTTTCATTGTCCATCAGGCTAAATCTGGCTTTATCACAATGAATCCGCAGAATCCCCAAAGTCAGGAGGGCAGAAAAATCCATATTTCAAATACACATACATCTCTTCCAGCACATTTTATCATTCAGTTCAAATTCAAGAAGTAAGGAAACTGGTTTTATTCCTTTACTATAGGAGCCACCAGTTTCTAGTTCACAGAATGATAGAGTCAGGGAAGGGAAGTGTTTTTTATTTGCATGGGTTGCTTGTTGGTGCTGTTGCTGTGGTAAATTACGAGAGTAAGGAAACTTAAGAAAGGAAGAGTTTATTTGGACCGACAGTTCAAGGACACAGTCCCCCATGGTGGGGATGTCATGGTGGCAGGAATGTGAGGCAGCTGCTCACACAGCACCTGCAGTCAAGAAGCATAAGCGAATGAATGCCTGTTCTCAGCTCTCATTCAGTCCAGGACCCCAGTCCATGGAATGGTATGGCCAATACTCTGCTGATGTAACTGATACTCTGCATAAGTCTTCCTACTAGAGTCAACTTAGAAAATTCCCTACAGACATGCCCAGATATTTATTTTCAAGACTATTCTAAACCCTGTCAAATTGGTGATCCAGATTAATACACAGTCAATAAGCAGATATGCATGATTCATCAATAGCAAATTTTCCATATAAGAGAAAATGAAATTATAGAGATGAGCACTGAATGAAGGAGACAATAATCATAGTTATTGAATATATATATATATATATATAGATAGATAGATAGATAGATAGATAGATAGATAGATAGATAGAGAGAGATATCACCATAGTATCTGAAATACAAGATACTCCAGAACTATAACTATGTCTTCTAATTTCATTGCACCAAATTGGTCAGCATATAAAAGCAAAGATTAACTTTAGCAATCTTTAAAAAGCTCGTTATAGGGTCTGGAGAGTGGATCAGTGGTCAAGAGCATATACTGTTCTTGCAGAGGACTGAGGTTAGTTTCCAGCACCTAAATTGCAGCTCACAATTGCCTGTAACTTCAGTGCCAGAGGATCTGATGCCCTCTTCTGGCCTGTGCAGGCTTCTGCACACATGTGGTACATGTTGAGTCATGCAGGTACACATATATACACATTAATAATAAACAAATAAATAAATAAACCAATTTAAACCTCATTAGGATCAGAAATGCTTGTTATTTCACATCAACATTTCTATAACTTGGGACAGGATTGAGCACACTAAGGAATGAACAGTATCTCTATGGCTTACTTTTGCACGGTAAGTGTGTGTTTAAGGAGGGAAGGAATAGCCCCTGAACACGCTGGGCATGACCCTGAGTGGTAATTGTTGGATTCTGCCACTCCAGCTGCATGACCGAACACATGCAGTTCAGTAGCTAAGCAAGGGGCCTTAAGTCCTACGTCATCAGTGTGCTGCGTGATCGTGCAAATGCATGCAGTGCGGTCACACAGTCAGTGCATGTGTGGCATAGCTCCATAAGCCCACCTGCGCATGTGCAGGGGAATCCTTAAAAAGCCGGACACAGACTCTTCCCTTCCCTTCTCTCTCCTCTCTCTTCCCTCCGTCCCCTCTCTCTCTCTTTCTCTTTCTGCATGTGTGTCTCCCCCAGGCCTGGTTACTCTCTTCTGCCCCCCCCCACACTCCTAATAAAGCTCTGATACTGGGTTTTGTCGTGTCTCATAACGTTTTCACCTGGTAACAGCGCCACTATTATTTTTAAAACAATAGTAATGCCACCTACAATTATTTATTCTTGTGCAAGAGAGAATTCAGAGTGAGCCAAAAGTATTAAAGCTGAAAGTTAAAAGAGAGAAAGAACATTTTGGAAAGATATGGCAAGAATATCTACACCTCAGATCTGTATATGAGGTTACATAAAAGTGATGTATTTTTCTTGGACATTTACCCTTCAACACTATAGCATCCTAAATAAACATGTATTCAGCCAAAATTAGAGTCAAGTACTGCACTCATGGTGTGAGAAACAGAGAGGTGCTGGACATTTTCTTAGACATTTTCTTATAGTCAAGAAACTTTATACTGCAAGAGACACATTCTAAAGCAAATAACTATTAGGCAATAAATGCATGTATAGTATTCCATGAGAGCACAGTAGAAAGATCTAGAAAAAAAAATGAGCTTACCAAGAAGAGTAAGCACTGGCAAGAGGGGTACCCAGAGATCTAAGTGAGTCATAGAAGACACATAGGCTATCCCAAGATACAGACATTTGAGCTGGTTCTAAGAAAGGGGCTAAAAAAAAATATGAGACACACAGAAACTCAGAATTGCCAGAAAGGAAAACATTTCACACACTGGGAACAGAACTAACAAATATGCTGGTACGCAGAAAGTGTCATTTGCTTGGAGAACAAAGAAAAGTTAGAAGTGGGTAAATTATAGACCACATGAGCAAGCATAGAAAATGAAGTATACAAAACTCCTCTTTCTATCCAGAGCACCAGAGTAGCCACAGGTTCTTAATTCTCAACTCCGGTGACATGAACCATGGTCCACCTCATAATTAATATTTTATACAGCAAAACATTCATCAAAACCTGAAGACTAGTCGGTATGCAAAACTACTGCCTTGATTGCAATTTTATCTAAAGATCAAAATAGAAAATCAATTTTAAGTAAGTTTCAATAAATCACAGGCATTCACAAATGTGTGTAAAATCGCCTGTGAAAGGTGTCTTTCATTTTTATCAAATTCTTTTGTCTAACTGCTAAAGGACTAACCTCATTATAAACCCCAGGAGTATTCTATCTTCCCCACAAAAGAAAGAGAGGGAAAAAGATAAATTTCTGAGGCTGATTTTGCACACCAATGACAGGCATAGGTTTCTAAAGAATGGTTTCCAACCTGTTAATAGTTATCAATACACAACAGCTGCAATCCATGAAAGAGATAAATATTCATGGCACAAAGCATTTATATGTATCAAATGTATATTCATGAACAAATGGCTTTCCCTGCCTTTAATACCGTTGGCTGTGCAGTCAGTGAAGAATGGACCAACTCCCTCCCACCCCCCACCCCGACCGCAACCACTGCTGCGTCTCCAGAATGCCCATGCAACAGTGATTAGGCAGGACAATAGCCACGAAAAATATATAAATAAATAATCAAAGGTATCTGGCCTCAGTTCCCGCTCCTTTCAGATAGCAGGTTGTAAGAGTTCCCTGCATCAAATACAAATGGCAGACTTTATATGGCTGTTGACTTATTTTGCAAGAAAAGCATTTGCTGTTCCGGTCCTCTGTAGCTAGATGTGCCGTGGAACATGCATGGTTGACCCTCACCTTTCAAGGATGCTTCCTCACACCTCAGTCCTCCCCAAAGGCTGCACTAGGAAGACCGGCAAGAAAATTAGCATACACTGAATGGCACTCTCAGGTGACTGTGGGTACCCAGTTGTCGCGGCCCCAATCAGTGTTCAGTGTGGCACTGAGGAGAAAGGATGACAGTGTGGATTATGCAACAAGAGGGTTTGTTATTCAGTAAGGTTAGAGGACCGGATGCGCTTTTGAAAATTGGCACGTTGTTGAGTAAAATTATCGTCTCCTCCATTAGTTGTGCAGGAAGGAGGCTAGAAAAGTGATAGATGGGAAGAATGCCTTTTGTTGTAAAAGCAAAGTCATAATAAGGTTAGGGCACCGAACAAAGCCTGCTAAAATTAAAAATAAAGAGTAAAGAAATAATGGGAGCTAACACACCAGCAAAAGAGCCCTTCAGTTTCGCAGAACCGGTCTCCTAGTTAATTCCCTCCCTCAGATTTTCCTGAGGAGCACCCAGCCTTCTGTTGGTGTTAATCCTCGTTCTAGCAAGATGCCAGCCCTCCCCCCCCCCCCCCCCCCGTCCTTTCTTCTTCTGGCATTTCCTGTCCACTCTCAGAGGTGTGCTTTTTAAGACGGTTATGATAAACTGAAAATGTGACAGGAAACTGTTCCCTCCTACATTTTCCTAAAAGTAGCTGGTAATGCACATATTTAGGTTTGAAAAATCAAATTGTACCCAAACCTCTTGGTGAGTCATACAATGCAACGCATCAAAATATAAATTATAACCAAGTGTACTATATAAGATTAAGATTGCACACGGTGGCAGATAAAGAGGAAGAACCGTACGGGTTCTGCTGAAATTCTGGGAGTATCAGTGGATTGTAGCTACTAAGTGGTTTGAATGAGGCCATGCCTCACTATAGAAACAGCTCCACATTGAAAACATCACTTCAGTATTTTAAATAATCACTCATTTTATCTTTGATTATATTTTTAAAATTAAGCCTTTCCAGAGGAAATATTCTCAAGATTTCCATAAATAAATAGAATAGGTCATTGCAAACTCACAATGAGTTCTCTTGATCCCTCCTACAAGACAGAATTTGAGGCATGTTATTATCATCCCTTCCCCCCATCTCAATGAAACATTTTGCATCTAGTTTTTCTATGTCAACTTTTATCCATGAGTCTCACTGCTGAAGAGCCCAGCCTACCGCAGCTCAGGGAACATTTCAACCTTCAATCACTTCATCTGAATGGGAAGCAGTATGGAAGATGCAGAAGCTGCTCTTATGTGGGTCATCTGTGTGCCTGAGCTGATTGTCCACTCCTCTCATGTGCTGGGACTATACCACATCACTGCATTACAGCCTCTTCCCTCAAAATGGTGTTCAGGCTAACAGAAAAAGAAAGAAACAAAAGAAGATGCCACACATAAAATGAAAGTGTGCTGAGGGCTTATGGGGGTGAGATGGAAGGAATTATAGATTCCAAAGGGTTTAAGACCCTTGCTCAAGATCCCACAAGAAAGCTTAGGGTTGAGTCCAAGCCTGCTGGTCTCTTAATGCGCTGTATACTTTTATAAGAAATACTGGTTTAGCTGTGCCCAGACTCCTGTGGCTTCCCATTGCCCAACTTTTGAGCACTAAGAGGAGGGTTGGGAGAGAAACTAAAAACAAGAATGAAATGGAGGTGGGGGGTGGGGCCGACCATAAGTCAAGCACCATGCTGGTTTTGTTTTTGGTTTGTTTGTTTTTAATACTCCCTTTCATCAACAACTCAAACTAACCCTGGCACTCAGGTATTGGTTGAGGGAAAGCAGCAAAGAGGTTAGCTTTCGTCCATGAGACCTTACGCAGAGTAAGTGACAGATTCAGGATGGAAACGCAGCCATCTCCCCTCTCCTCCCCTGGATCATGACCCTGAAGCAGACATGGTGTCCTGACATCACCCTGAAGATGAGTACCTTTTCCCAGAAATGGAAAAGCAAACTGATGTACCTTTTCTTCTCCAAATACAAAACAGGCCAAGTAATAAAAAAGAAGAAAAATAAGTGGACATACATCCACTTTAATAAGTACCAGTGTTGCTGAAGAAGAAGCTAGTCTGGGTCTTCATCAGGACAAAAACAGCCTTGCAACACCCTTCCAAAGCTACTCCCCGCTGCTCCCTGGGCTGCCACCAAAGGAGAAGGAGAGAACTGGGGACATAGACCTGACCTCCCCCTGGCCCTGTAACTGGCACTGTAACATTCTAAAAATCATTCCAACACAAGGTAACTTCATATGGGATGAGGCTGGATGGGAAGCCCGAGACATCCAGGGACTAATTCAGCTAAAGCTTAGATGAGAAATGAAGACAGAGAGGAAAAAGAAAATCCTCCCACTACTTCAAACTGGGATACATGGGCTGGTATCAAACTCATGCCGATGGAGAACCTAAATATTAACACATTCTAAGACCTGGGAGTTTCCATCTAGAATAAACAAACAGAAAGATTTTTCAAAGTGGTGTGTGTGTGTGTGTGTATGTGCCTGTGCACATACCAATCTTGAAAAAAATTGCATATATATATATATATTCCATAGACATTTACTAAATATGTATTCAATATACATATTCCATAGAAAGATACTAAAACGCAGTAATCATGACATTTTCCTAAGTCTTGAGCTCGGAGGCATTTCCAGTTAGAGGCCTGGACCCTGGTAGCACAAACTTTTCTAACAAAGGCTGGCACAGGTGTCTATTCACAATGGATGTGACCATGACCTCTTAACATTTATAGCTGCAAAGCCTAAGGGAGCTGATGTCAGCTTCCACATCTACGCCTGACACTCCCTACTCGGAAAATCCCATTGTTAGCGAGCATAGGGCATAAGCAACTCTTCACGTAGCTCTGTCCTAGGTGGAAGACCTGGGGCAGCTGTGTGAGGTGGGTGATGGTGGCCTTGGTCAGGAAGCCCAGACTCCTGTGTGTTTGCCAGCCGAGCTTGGTAACCAGCCTGTAAGAAAGGCAGGAATGCAGTAGGTATGAGAGCGAGGGTGTTGAAGCAGTACTGTTTACTGCATACATGAACGTTCTTGTAAAATAAAAGAGTTAACTACTCCACATTATAGCCCTCTACAAAATACAAGAAAAAGCCGGGCGGTGGTGGCACATGCCTTTAATCCCAGCACTCAGGAGGCAGAGCCAGGCGGATCTCTGTGAGTTCAAGGCCAGCCTGATCTACAGAGTGAGTTCCAGGACAGGCACCAAAACTACACAGAGAAACCTTGTCTAGAAAAACAAACAAAAAAAAGTACAGGAAAATTCCCATTCCTTCCATACATTATAGAATTCCTAAGTATATGAGCCCAAGAGGACTCCTGTTCCCGACCCAGCACCCTTCCTTGGTCTTACATTCCTGGCCTCATGCTTCCCTTATGAGTCAATTAGGTTTCAACATCCACAAATGCTCACATTTATATATGTGGGGACTTAACAAGATAGAGCTGTCTCCAAGGCGCCGTTCACCATTATTTAAAGTCAATTCGTTCTCCTTCTCAACTTCTGTCAAGAACGGAGCTAATATTTATTTTCCTTTTCTTTTCCAGAGCAGGAGCCACTTTGAGATGGATACTGTCAAGTTCTTCCCCCGAGAGAGGGGAATGGATAATATGTGTGGCACAAGGCAGGTGTGAACAGGGACTCTGTCCCTTTCTTTCCCACCTCACTAAATCATGGGAGACTATTTTATTAGTCGTTTTAAGTCACACTTAATGTGAAGAACAGAAAGAGAAAGTGATGGTAGGGTCCACAAAGGACTGGGCTTGGGGTTTTGTGAGACTGCTAAGGAGTCGCCTGTCTGACTAGGGGTTTTAAGAACCAGTGTTTCATCATGATTTCATAATGTTTTCCTGCATTGCTCTACCAGGATCCATTTATTCTCCTCTCACTTCTCCAATATTCTACATCAAGTATATGGTCATATAGAATATACCGGCAGTACTCTAAACAGCAAGGGAGAAAAGGGGATACTGAATAAGAAACATGATACCAAGATTTCAGATACCGTTGTTCGTGTATACGTATGTATACATATATGTATTGTGTGTGTATATGTGTGTATGTACAAGTGTATACATATGAGTATGTGTATTGTGTGTGTATGTATATGTGTATGTGCATTGTGTGTGTATGTATATGTGTATGTGTATGCATATGTGTATGTATATGTATGTATATGTGTACATGCATACATATATGTATATGTGTGTTTATGTGTATATGCATATGTATATATGTGTGTGTATGTGTTTATGTATACATATATGTATATGTTTACTTGCTGAGAAGCCTTGTAAAACAGGAACAATTGTGGCAGTGGTATGGAGTAGAGCTGAAACAGAGGGAAGGGGTCCCGAGTTACTTCGAGAGGAAAGTCCACGAGAACAAATTTTCAGATTTCACGGGAGTCCCCATTGCTTGTAGTTACAAAACTGGGGAGGAGACTTTCCAAAGGCTTTAGGATTTTGTCACAGCTGAGCTAAGAAGCAAATGAGATCAAACGAGGGGAATGTGGTTCTGGTTCATAGACAAGGCAACAAAATGCAGTCTCACAGGGGAAGGGGGCAGATTTGACGGTCCCTAGACTGGGAGAAACAAAGAATCGCTCTGTTGCCCCTTGAATAAGTGCTACTAGTTGGAAGTATTCAAGTCTATGTCTCCAAGATGTTTTCAGCATATGATGTCTGCTAACATGGAATTCTCAACAAGTACCAAAGAATATGTATTATGACTACTTTTTTATTTATTTTTATTTTTTTGAGACAAGGTTTCTCTGTGTATCCCTGGCTGTCCTGGAACTCATTTTGTAGACCAGGCTGGCCTTGAACTCACAGAGATCCACCTGCCTCTATTTCTCAAGTGCCTGGAGACTCCTTTTTATAGTTAGGTATCTTAGTCACTGTTCTATTGCTGTGAAGAGACACTATAACCATGGCAACTCTTATAAAAGAAAACATTTAATTGGGGCTGGCTTACAATTCCAGAGGTTTAGTGCATTCTCACCACGACAGGAAGCCGGGTGGCATGCAGGCAGACCTGGTGCTGGAGAAGGGGCTGAGAGTTCTACATCTGGATCTGCAGGTAGCAAAAGAGAGACATTCTGGACTTGGAGTGGGCCTTTTGGAACCTCAGAACCCACCCCAATGACACACTTCCTCCGACAAGGCCACATGTCCTAATACTTTCAAATAGCGTTCCTCCCTGGTGACCAAGTATTCAAATCTATGAGCCTATGGGGGCCATTGGAGTAGCCATTACATTCAGGAAGCCAAGGCCCAGGGAGGATCCTTTTCCAGAGTTGTATGAGCCATGGATCCTGCCTCAATCTTGTCTTCTCTTATGCTTGATGCTTACATCTTTTTTCTTTGTTTCTTTTCTTCTCTTTTGCAGTGATTGAACCCAGGCAGACATGCATTCTACCACTGAGATGGATCTCCAGCCATTTTTAACAAAAATTGTTATTCTGAGGCAAGGTCCCCCTAAGTTAGTCAGGCTAGTCTTGAACTCACCGTGTAGTCCAGCTCAACCTTAAACTCATGATCCTCTTGCTTCAGCCTCTCAAGAAGGCACAGTCTCGTGCCACTGGTCAAGCTATGTAAACAGTCTTTAAAGGTGTGATCTGAATGGCTTATCCCCATTTACTCTTTAGCAGAATATGATCTGACTTGCTTCCTTCTGACTCTCAACAATAGACACAAAGGTCCTTCAAGAGACATCAGTAATAACCTCTTAACTTCCCGTTCCAGTGGCCTGCTGTTATCCTCATTCAGCCTCCTTTCCCTGAGGTTTCATAATATTTACATTCCCTGTAAGTTGCTCCTACTTTGTCCTCCATCCTTTTAGCTAACTCAGCTACTTCTTCCACTGGGGGCAGCAGTCCGCTCTGTCCTTCACCAACTCCCATCCTGATTCCAGCACTAAGGAAGGAGTCTCCATGAGACTGGACATGCAGGATGTATAGAAGGCCATCGCTTAGAATAGTCTTTAAGCTGTCCACATGTTCTTTCAAGATTTCAGTAGCAACGCTTTGAATGTAAAACACCCCATAGGCTTGTGTTTGAATACTACCTCGCCCTGACTGGGATCATAGATGGAAACCTCAAGCCAAAGTAAATGCTTCCTCCCTCCAGCTCCTTCTGTCAGGTGATTAGCATCGTCACGAGGAAAGAAATCAATATACTAATTATCCTGATACATTCCACATTTTGTTGGCCGATGAAGCAAGAGATGCATTGTCCATTCCTTCAATGCCTAGGAAATTTAACCAAAACCACTTAAGAAATCGTAGTTCATTCTGGTGTGCCCCTGTCCCATAGGCTTTGTCTCCCTCTCTCCTGTTTCCAAAAGAGGTCCTACTCCAAATAACTGCTTCTCCTACCTTAAAAAAAAGTTCTTTCGTATCTATAGATTTAAAATCATGGAAAGAGAAGCTGGAGAGCAGAAGAGGAAGAAAAAGAAAGAATGGCAGAGATAGTATGTGTGTCTATGAAGTAGCAATTTGGGGGAAGCATGAAAAGGGGCTGTGGCTTAGGATCCAGGCCTAATCACTATGGAGAACAAGTTGGGACTTTGGTGAAGACTGAGCAGTCCAGCATAGTCAGGTGTACGGAGGCAGGGCATCACCAGGGAATCAGGCAAGCTTGACTATATCATATGTTGAAGTGAGAAAGGGGTGTTTAGATTGTGGTCTCTACATTGTACAAGGATGTCCTTTCTTTGATTCTTTCCATTTAGAAATGCCAACACATGGCCTCATTGACTGATTCCACGTCAACTATTAGGTAACCCACTGAATGAAAACCGCTGTCTACGGGATCATGTCCCTTCTTAACATGATTTGTATTTTCTCCCTCGATCTTTACAATAATCCCATGTAGCAGGAGCTGGAATTATATTGTTTGCAAGGAAGACAAGAATCTTGTCAGGAAAAGAGAGGAGGAATTTCTTCCAGGGTCATCTGCCACTTCAAACACTGTTCTTAAGCAACAGTATCGCCTCTCAATGTGATGTTCTGGCACCATTTGTCATCAGGGAAATGCAAATGAAAACCACACAAGAGGTCTGCACCCGTTAGAACGATTGCAGCCAAGGCTGGCAGCCCCGCGCATGCATAGAGATGAAGAGCAACTGGAATACTCATATGTTTCTGATGAAAGAGGAAAAGGCTTAAAAAAAAGTGAAAGACTGTTTAGCAATCACTAATCAGTTTAAATACATGTTTGTCTGTTGGCATTCACAATCTCACTCCTATTATATTTACCCAAGAAAAATGAAAATTTTCCATGCAAATATCTCTATAACAATGTCCTCAGTGGTTTCCATTGTGGTAGTCTCTAAGAGGAACAGCTTAGGTGTGAAAAAAAAATGGAAAAGCCAATGCTAATAAGCACCTTTATTTGGAATGTTTAAAAATACAAAGGAAGAAGCTGAATAAACCCATAAATGCACAGCTTAAACGCATCTTCCAGATAAAGCATTGTGAACAAAAGCCGGGCACAGAGAGTCTTTGCTGTATGATTCCATTTCTATAAAGTTCTCAGATTAAGAAATCTAAACTATGGCTTCGCAAAAAGGAAAATGAATCGTGAGTCAGTGGTAGCTTCTTCTCAGGCCAGAGGGTCTGGCTTAGAGGAGATACAGGAGCACTTCCTGTCATGAGAAAAACTGTAGATTTCCTATATCTTGATGACGTGAGGATTGCATAATTGCATGCACTGGTGGAGACTGCAGTTAAGATCATAGCACCTTAATGTGTATGATTTCCATCTCAAAAAAAAAAAAAAAACTAAAGAAATGGAGCTGTGGAGATAACTAGGTCATAAAATGCTCACCATGCAAACACAAGGGCCTGAGTTTAACCCCCAACACCTATGTAAAAAGCCAAGTCCAGAGATGCATGCTTGTAATCCACCAGTGAGCTGGAAGCAAGAGGAGGACCCCTGGAGCTTGCAATTGGCAATGTGGTCAAATCTATAAACTCTAGGTTCGTGGAGAGAACCTTATTAAAAAATAAGGAAGCAGCCAGACATGTGTTGTGCCTTTAATCCCAGCACTTGCTTGGGAGGCAGATTTCTGTGAGTTCAAGGCCTGGCTGGTGTATATAGTGAGACTGTGTCTCAAAGCAAAAGGGGGAGAGAGAGAGACAGAGACAGAGAGACAGACACAGAGAGAGACACAGAGAAAGAAACAGAGATGCAGAGAAAGAGACAGAGACAGACAGAGAGAGAGAATTTTCCTCTGTCACAGTTTCAGCTGAGTTCCACCAGAAATCACATAAACTCCAAAAAGTTCTCTGAGCCTCAGATGAAATTATAATCCCAGCTAGATGTGACACTTGCCTGGATGCCATCACCCAGCACTTAGGAGGCAGAGGCTGGAAGATGAGATGTTCAACAATACCTTCGGCTACAGAGTAAGTTTGAAGCTAACCTGGGCTACCTGTGACACTGTAGAACTCACAGCACTCTTGGCTGTCCATTGTTCTAAGCGACTGACCAGCTTGCATGTTAGATTAGAAATGGATGAACACCGTTTCTCCTTCTCTCTTCATTCCTTCCAACATTCCAAGCACTCTGGCCTTTTCCCTTTTCTCAGTTTCCTAGTTTAAACGTTCAGTGATGTGGATCTTCGAGGACTAGTCACTTCTCCTGGAACCTCTTATCATTGATGTTCATGGAATACTATTGCTGCTTCCCGACCAGCTTAGCCCTTCTTCTCCCAGATCCTTCCCTAATTAACAGTGGAGCCCATCCCTCCCTGCTCAGTATTTCCTCTTCTCTGTCCTCTCCCCATCTACCTCCCCTTGAGTTGACAAGAACTTACAGTAATCACATTCATATCACCTAAACTAGCACAGTGCTCTGACCCTAGTAGCTTCACGGCCACTCCATAAATAGTTAATAGGCTAATAAACATATTGTTTCTCACTAAAATGCTCCGGGAATTTATTCAGTATTTGTCCTCAGAGCCTCATACAGCTGCTGTACAATGAATAAGGCATGCTTCCTGTCTGTTCTGAGAAGAGTAAGATTCACATGCCACCAAAACTTATAAGAACACGACCTCTGTCTCATATGCTCTGTGGGGTGGGTCAAAGGGTTCAGACTCAGGGAGGTTCAGAAACCCGCCATTTCTCTCTCTTCCAGCCTCACCGTATACTTGAAGGAGCAACATCTTTCCATCATTATCAAGAAGGTAGGGATAAGAAAGGATTGTTTGTGAACCAATTATCACATGAAATACGTGAAAATGATTAGAGGAAAAGGTGGGTCCCAGATGGGGAGAGGCTGTTGACAATGTCAGCTTTGTTCCGAGGCTCTGGATGGTAGGGTCGAGGGAGACTCGGCACATTTTTGCTTGATGGGAGGGTGTGGTGCAGGTCCCAGTAGTCAGCTCAGCTGTTAGTGTGAAACCCAAGGAAACTGTCCTGCCACAGCTGATGTGAGCACTCCCAGCTGCCCTGGGTTATGAGCCCACATCCTGTGGTCTCAGGCTCACTCTTGTCCTCCTTTTAAGAGCTATATCAAAGAGTCGATGCCTGATGTCTCCAGAAGACGTCTGTTGCTTTTTAGCAGAAAGAAAATGTATGTGCGCGTTCTGCAGAAGTCCACCAAATGTGGCCCAGCCTCATTTCCCCCCAGTGCTTGGAAGCCTGAGCCAGAGAACAAACAGTAACTCCACACACTACATCATTTGGTATCAATTAAACACTGTTCTCTTTGAAGACATGGCATCTATTTAGTTTGAGCCAATATCATTCAAGTAAACTTACAAAGAATTATAAAGTGTTTATTAATATTAAACTTGACTTCAACACTAAACCAATTAGACATTTTGTTCTGGCTGATTCTCTGAGCTTACAAAAGCTTATATTGTGGATATAAAGTTCTGATTATGCTTGACACGGTTCCATGTTTTTGAACTTTATCCATTTGCTTTCTCAGGCTAAAATAATAATCAGACCACTGGATCAATGTAGTTCTTCATATTTACTCTTTTTTTTTTCAATTGAAGATTTTTGGCTCTGGTGGGGAAGAGAGAAAAGAAAAGACAGTAGAAAATGAATTGGAATTAAATCAAGGCTCAGGAGAAATTTATTGTGTCTCTCTAGTTTGAAATATCCATTCTGTTCATGTGGCTTTCAATCACTTATGGACAGAATTTGATAGCTCCCTGGTGATCTTTGGCAGAGTCACAGACAAATACCTCACTTGGTAGTCATCTCAAGGAGGTGTTAAGGGCATGCTTCTTGGGTGCTCTTGAGTTTGTTGAAGCTGGTGAGTGGCTTGGCAAAAAGGTCTCTGTTGAGATGGAGAAAGGCTGTGATGTTTCCCGTCCATTGCAGACTTCAGCTAATGTTCGTTCCTCACCTAGTCTGACTTCCTTAAGCCTGGCCCAATTTTGTTTCAGACCTCACATTGCCCTTTTATATTAACTTCCTAGAATAAAGATATTGCAGAGTTGGATGAGGTGTCAGAGGTAAGGTTATACCACAACACCAGTTTCTCAACATGTACTCTGGATTTCAGCTGGTGGATGCTTTTGAAGCTACTATTGACGTTCCTCATTAAATACAACAGAGAAAGATAGTTTGTAAAACTATGCTCAAGAATGTCACGTGAAACATTCTGTATTTCATTTCTGTTCACATGATATGAACTTTATTAGCGTGATTTTATACTAAAGTATAAACTGGTTAAAGCATGTGATAGCAAAGAGTGTAAACAGAGGCAAAAAGGAAGCAGGCAACCCCTAATTTCTGGCAGTTCATTTCTAAAACCAACTGGCTAATCAATAAATACCATGATATCTTCATTCACTCAGCATTAATGCCCCTTTGAGAAACATGGATACCAACAAGACATTTTAAGTCCCCCTAAGTTGATATTTGTGATAGTACAGATTTAGAAACAGTCTTATTTTTGTTTCTGAAACTTTTGTTTTATTGAGTTCTGTCTCCGCTGTTGTGTTGAATGGTTCAAACTGAATAAATGAAGTACTGTATGATTATGAATTGAAAATTTTTCAAACTGAATAGGATAGGAAGAAAGATAGAAAACAGTATGATAAGATGGCTTTGAATCATTCATATACTAGGTTCAACTACATATTCAACTCTTAAGGAAAAGAACTGAATTATAGACTACCATATAAGAATCCAAGGAGGTGCCAAAGACCATTTAAGAAAAGATATTTGATTAAACACTCCATCACTACTCTTTAAACTTCTAAAATTGGATGACTCTCCATTTTGGTTTTATGTTCATACTTTATGGAGTCTTGTGCTTATTTTCAAGATCACCAATATATAAAAGTAGACATTAACACCCAATCTTTGGAGGAGCAACTTTGAGATCAGATGACTCTTGGTTGATTCCAGGTCTTTCCTCTACTCAACTCAGATGACCAGCTATTTGTGAGCATGTTTTCTCTTCTAGAAAATAAGGATCATCAAATGTGTTTTCTTAAGAGTTGTTTGTGAGGAGGGAAAGAGGTCACATTTTTTTGGATGTGAAAAGACCTTGCCATGGTAACTGGCCTGTTTGTGACTACCCTTTTGTGACTGGGCTTCTGAATATAGTCCCTAAATTAGAGTATAGCCACTGAATGCAAGTAATATACTCATGTTAAGCTGGTGAGCCAGGGAACAGGGAGATTGGTCTGAATTTAAAGAGAGAAGATTCACTCTCTTAGCCACATGCCATTGTGGCTTGAACATGAAGTGACCCCCACAGGCTCATGTGTTTGAATACCTAGGACATGGTTCAACGTCTGGAGATAGTACAGCCTTTGAGACTGTAGCCTGGCTAATGGCCGCAGGTCATTGCTGGTGGGTCCTGAAAGTCATATCCATCTTTGGATAACCCAAACTATCTCTGCGCTGCCTGATCTGCCAAGATATGACCAAGCCATGCTACACATTTCCTGCATCACAGACCAAGCTACCCCAGATGCCATTCCCTTCTCAGCAGAATGGACTAACATCATCAGAACTACAAGTCCAAACATATCTTCCACTATCAGGTTATCCCTGTTCAGTAGTTTGTCTAGAGACAATAAAGGTAGCTAATCTATATGTCACCCAGATCCCATGACCTACAGACCCACATCCAACAAGCCCTCTGGCTCACCCAAGTGAAGAGTAAGTGTAGAGGTAGTCTATAATAGTCAGGGTTCTCTAGAGAAACTGAATCAATTGGATATGTACATATAGACAGAGATTTAGTTCCAGGAATCTGTTCCTGTAACTATAAGGTCAGGCAAGGCCAAATTCTACACTGTAGGCCAGTAGGACAGAAATGCAGGGAGGCGCTAATACTGTTTAGGTCAGAATGTTGCCTGCTAGGGAATCCCATCAGTTGTTTTTTCTAATAAAGCCTTCATCTGATTGGATGAGGCCTTCCTTCACCTGATTGGATGAGACCCAGCCACATTACAAGGGGGTGAGGTAGAGGTGGATCTGCTTTACTCAATATGAACTTACTCAAATGTCAATCTCCTCTAGACATACTCTTAGAGAACCAGCTAAAATAATGGCTGACCAAATGCCTGGGCACAATGGCTTAGCCCCACTGAGATACAAGATTAATAGCCACACATTTCATCACATCCTCAACAGATCACAAAGAGTAAAATGGTCAGGATTTTGAGTTTCAGAATGAGGCAGAAATGTATCCAAACCCTGAAACTGTATAAACTTTCGGACATTTTCAATGGAACTGAGAGATCTCAGTATAAGGTTGTGAGTATTGCTAAAAGAAGAATTAGTGATACAGATGAGATTCCAGCCCTGAGTTATACCTGGCATGTAGTGTGTATGCAGTAGCTGAAGTAGCCTTTCTTCATGAAAACAAAATAAGAAGCTCAGTTGAAAGAAGATGAGGGCGGAAGCCTTGCTAGTTGGCACACGGTTTGTCTCAAATTGGATTTCCTTTAAGAAATGGCTAAAAAAAAAAAAAAAAAAAAAACTTAAGATGAAATAAATAAAACACTCCATTTTCAGACTTTTAAAACGTGCTTCCCAACCAGTTCCACTTCCTGGGCTTTTTCCCTCTTCTCGGTCACACGCTGTTGTTTTCTTTTGCACATTTTTTTTTTGTTTCATTGAATTGCCAGGTGTAGGTCAGTAGATGTCACAGGCATAACAAAGAAAAGGAAAAGCTTTTTCTGCTTCTATTCCTGTAAGCAAAGAAATTACTCACTGTTTTTCTCAGAAAAGTGGCCAAGTAAGTGAGCTGTGCCAATGAACTTCTCCCCAAGTAGAATTCAGATGGGGCTGCTGTTGAAGTGTTTGAACAGAGATGTGTTAGTGCATCTTTCAAATGAGCTGTGACTGTGCTCTCCACATGCCAGTCATTGGACCCTTAGATGCGTAACGTGTACAGTTCATTCCACTGCTCCGGAATATCCTAGGTTTTGGCCTGTTTGTACATAAATAAGTCAGCAGCTCTCACTGACATGCACAAGGAACAATACATCCCAATCGACACCCTTAGAAAATCAGCCACATGTGAAGGACAGCCGTGCATAAGACACGTTAAGTTTAACCTTAGCTCAAGTTTGCTATAATTTCAAAAGACATCACTCACAGATGAGAAGTTCAATCAACAAATCATGATCATTCTCAGGAACTGTGAAGCACAAAATAGTCACACCTATGATATGGACAACAAAGACTACTAGAAAAAATCTCAAAATCGGAACCATGGGGTCAGAGCCATATCCAACACTATTTGTATTTTCGTGCTGTGCAGTTGAAAGGTCTCTGGGTGAGACAGGAGTCTCCGTGCTCAATATTCCATTTGATGTTAATTGTAAGGAAGTCAGTTCACCTTTCTGGGGCTCATTATTCACCCTGGTGTCAGGATCCTTGTCACCATCATCTGAAAGCACTTTGCACAACTAATGTAGGCTGGCAGATCTGACAAATAGTAGCTAGTATTTGTTGTGACCTAAGTGTGTGTCAGGCACTATTGTGAGTGTGTCTTCACTGTGTTTCTCACTTAATTTTCACAACGCCATGGTGAAGGTGGAATTATTATGTTCTTATGACACAACAAAATTGAGATGAACTAGCTGAACGGGGTCAAAGCCCATAAGAGTCACTAAATTCAGACTTCAGACCCAGGCAGGCCAGCTCCAGGAGTCTTCACTAATCTCTACCACCTCCAGGTTAAGGGCTTAAGGGACTGCTAAATTTGGAAAACTTACCCTGGTTCATTTTGCCAAAGAGGAGACTGAAATCCAGGGTGCAAGGTTGTCATCCAAACTCTAGGCACAAGATGTTTTGTTTTGAACATCCATGTCAACTATTTCTTCTCTCTGGGGAAACAATGACATGAAAATAACTTTTCGTGATATGGGAACAAGAGTGGACTGTGAGATTAAGGCAGGAACAGTAAATGTGACCGATCACAGGGCTGATAGAGACAGAACAGGAAAGTCAAGAATGGAATAAACAACCTTGTGGAGATGAAGATTGCATTTCTTAGTTTGCATTTTTCTCCATTTTATTCTAGAAGTTTCTGGGGCTCTGAGCTAGCACTAGAACTCAGTCCATTGAAAAGGCCACTGTCTGCTTTTGACTTGAGCTGAAGTCCAAATCCCTGGCTGACAGAAATTATCAGGCAGGACACGGTCAGCTACGTCATGGTTAGTTTAAGAAATGGGCCTTTATTTTTCTTCCTGCTATACTTCATTTTCTTCCTGTTCTGAGTCCTCTTTTTTTTTTTTTTTTTTTTTTTTTTTTTTTTTTTTTTTTTTTTTTTTTTTACCTTGCTACCATAGATGCAATGAGAAATACCGAACACTAATGAGGCACACTTAAAAAAAAAAACTCCAGAAGCTTGCATGGGGTGAATTGTTAGACCATAGAAAGTATGGACTTGTTGAGACAGTTTTCATTCCCTTTTCTGTTTGCTCTATGGAGTGCTGGTGACGGAACCCTCCTGGATGTTAGGTAGGTGCTCTGTGGCTCAACCCTGAAGGCTGATCCTTTTGTATTGTGAATGAGACCAACAATAGTCAACTGTCTCTGAGTGTTAGCCAAGCTAGCCCAATTGATGGTTGGATCAAGTCACTTTGGAAATTTCTATATTCCATATTCTAAATTAAAAAAAAACTCTCAAAAAAGAGAAATAAACACCTGTTTCATTTTTACAACCCAGGACATAGGCAATCTGACTGATATATTGCCTTACATGGAGAAGAAGAAAAATTAAATCACTTACAATATGAAAACACACTTTTAAATTTTTCCCTCTAAACTAAAATCCTGAGAAAAATAAAGGCTTGTGCTGGAATAATTGATTAAGTCAGTTTTTTAAATTATGTCTTTTGGGTTCTACTAGAATCCTGAGAAAGATGGAAGACTTGTGTTAGAATCAATTGATCGATTCAGTGTTTTAAATACGTCTATTCAGTACTATCCCCCAAAAACAGGAGACTGAAATGCATAATACCCATAATGCCACCATTTCACAACTTGACACGGAAATACTGATATACTCAAAGTTTCCTTCTGTTGCAGACTTCTTTTTTTTTTTTTAAACTATATTTATCACTGGGCCATGATGACCAGAAACTGAGTTTAAGTCAAACTGACCCGTCTGTAATCGTACATCTTCTGAGAGGGAAGTGTGAGTGTGGTAATCGTTAGGACCATTTTACCATGAATAGCCAAGCTGTGTTTATCACCAGCCTAATAGGGAGTCGTTCAGTGAGCCATGTTCTTGATTTCATCACTCCCTAGGGAAAGATTTCCACTTGGTCACATCTGCAGCTCTGTCAAAGTGACGGACGGGCCTTGTGCCATCAAAATGCTCAGTATAAATGAGAATAGCTACTTTATTAAATTCCTAGTATGGGTAGGCAATTACATAGATCTTCCTATGTAATCTTCATAGGACTTTAGGAAGAAATCACACACTCATCATTGTGCTGATGGGGAAACTGAGGTCTTGTGAATTTGAATAGCTTGCTTAATGGTGGTGTTTGTTTCACTCACGATGGTCACAACCACCATTCCTGTATCCCAGGGTTTTTTTGGCTTGAATCTGGAAGCATGTCATAGCATAGTTAGAAGCTCACTGTGTCTCACAGTAAGCCACCTTTAATTCACTGACATGTTAATACCCACTTGTGGTTTCTGAGAAGGTAAAAAATAGCTCTGATACACCAGACATGACATTGAGCCTTTCAAATAATATACTTCGATATGTTGCCTGGGAATGTTGAGACGGTAGAAATATGCTTTAAAGGAAACTTTCCACATGTGATGTAAATAAAGAATTGACCTGAGATTTGAACCTCTGCAATCATTAAATGATCAGTACTCAGTGGATGTAAAAAGAGAGGCATCAAGAAGCTCATTCCTTAGTCAGAATTAAATGACTAAGCAAGTCTCACAATGGTAGGGATTTGCTAGTCACAGAAAGCCAGACAGACAGGTTACCACTGCATAATGGAATGTGTGCCCAAGATGTAATTCGGCTGCTTAAGAGTCCTCATGTGGCAAACCTCTTGCTTTTCCCAGGAGTCCTGTAACAAGATGGGCTATCCCTGCTCTTTGAGAAAACCAAGGGAATATAAGCATGGAAATGTACTGATTTCCAATGAACCGTATGTTGTTTTAAAACAACATTCTCAGCCAGTTTGACATGAAATATGACATGTCATGTGTGCCCTTCCTAATGAACTGCACACCACCATCTATCCATCACCTGCTTGGATCCATTCATTTCTTCCTTTTTCTCCACAGTCTTTGTGTTAAACCTTGAGCTGTATCAAACTGGTCTCAGAAAAGTCATCAGGTGTTGGGTATATATAAATATATATATATTTAAATAAAGCATTCAAAAGGGAAAACATGCTTTCAAGATCCTAAATCATTAATATTCACATACACATACAGATGCAAAAAAAGCGAATGGAAAAGACTTTAATCAGAGCCGTGCTGAGACGTGTATGAAGTATTAGGCTGACAAGAGACTATTTTTCTAAATTTTATCTAATGCTTTTTATGAAAAGCTTTTGAAAAATCCATTCTGTATAAATCCGAAGAATGAGTAATTATCTTATTTTTGAGAGCATGCGACTTAAACACACAAATCTGTTCAAAGACTTTAAAACAATAGAAGCATTTTTGTGCTGCCTCTAGAATATATTCAAAGCCTACTTTTAGAAAATTCTGTTTAGCCTCTTATACTTGAAGGCTTGATTTAATATCTCGACTTCTGAAAATGAAGCATAACATTTAAATCTTAGCCCACAATGGAGTGTAAGCTCATTCCCATGCTACAGTTTCTCAGTTAGGGAAGTAGTTTTAAATGTCCCATAGGCCTGCCTTCAATTCTGAGATTCCTTTATTATTTTCATTTTAATCGAAACAAATGTACCCTGGTGTACCACAGACCTCAGACACCACACCACTATTTTATGGGATAGATGTTATGAAACTTGCATAATGTCTGGCAGGTTTCCATTATGAAAGGCTTCTAGAAAGAGGGCTTAGCTCAAAGCAGCCACATCTGTATTGAAGCCTCTCAATTGTGGGGAGAATAATTTGCATTGTTGCATTTATCCGACCATCTTATCAATTTTTAAAAAGCCATTTTAAAAATTTTATTGAATTTTTTTCTCATACAATATATTTTGATCATTCTTTCCTCCCCCCAGCTCTTCTCCAATCCTCCTCCCCAGCTCGCTACCCACCCAAGTTCATATTTCTTTCTCTAAAAAAAGATAAAAAAGAAAACATGGGTTCTGCTTTGTGTTGTCCAACTACTCATGAGCATGGGGCCTGCCCTGGACTGTGGTTGAGAGACCCACAGTTACTTCATCAGAGAAAACTGATTTTTCCCTTTCCCAGCAGATGTTAATTGCAAATAGCATCTTAGTTAGGGGTGGGATTTTGTGTCTCCTTCCCTTTATCAGTACTGGGATTTTGTCCTGTTTGGCCCTGTGTGGGTCATGTGTATGTTGTCATGGTCTCTGTGAGTTCTTATGTGTTATTTGTCTTGTTGTGTCTGGAAGATGCAGTTTTCTTGGAGTCATCCACCACCTCAGGATCCTACAGTCTTCCTGCCTTCTCCTCTGCATAGACTCCTGAGCCTTGAGGGAAGGAATTTGATAAAGACATCCTATTTAAGGCTGAGTTAAAAGCTAAATTTTAAAACTAAATTGAGTAGTCCATATTTTTCAAACCACATTTATACCATTGGGAACTTGGAATCATCAAGATTTTTGAGCTCCATTTAACTCTAAATGACTCGTTGCCCAGATTCTGAGCGAGCAAGGGTACAAATGGGTGGCTTCTTCTAGGCTAAGCCCCAAGTGGATCCATTCCATAAAAAGGACCACATGGCTTCAGTGTGTCCTAAGAAGGTAAAACAGGTCATTCTCTTAATATCCGGGACTACTGCCCACTAGATGCTTCCCAGACCATAAATGCAAGTGAGCAATCATGCCAGATTTCCTGAGCTGGAATGGTGATGAGATTGCTGAACGATTGGATATTGTTTCATAGTCATCTGGCATTGATAATGTTTACTTAGCCTGACCCATCCAATCCCTGAGTGCAAGGTATTTTTAGAGACACACTGACTCATTCAAGCAAGAAAGTACTGTACCAGCACTGGTCTACTGGATGCCATCTGGGTTTGGCCTTCATAGAGTAAACAGCCCCAGTTCCTACCCTTGATCTCTGTAAACAGAGAGAGGAAAGGACAACACATAGCCTTGACATTCAAAAGGTTTCAACTCAGTCTTGTGTCAGCAAAAATCAGAATTTTCCAAAATACCAGCTACTTAGCTTTAAATTCATATACTCTGGTGGACTCAATAAAATATTCTGTAATGTCACATATTTCCATGAAGCCAATAGAATTCTGCATCTAGAGTATGTATAAAAAAGCTAGAATTTGCCAAAGGATATGTGCTGCTTTCAACTCTGCTCTGGTCATTAACTGTCCAATCTTTGAAGACTACTGTTTTAAATATCTTGACACGTTCCAGTTGGGAAAATGTACTATAGATAGTAATTCTAAGTTCCAAAGCTTTCTCAAAAAAAAAAATTCCAGAAGTAAGTACACTGCTGTGTTTGCATTATACCCAGGATTCAGAACATCAATTGTAGAAATAGAAAAACGAAGAAACATAATCTCTGTTTCTTAGAGAGTTGACTAGTTGAAGACAATTTAGATTTAATCAAGGTATGGCTGGAGACTAGAGATTTCATTTTTGGCAGCCTTGGGAAATGTCAGGGGAAAAAGAGATTTAGGGGTACACTTCCTGATTAGTAAGGAGATGCTTAAGGTGATCCTTGTTGTGTGTGTCACAAAGGAGTGTTTATCATTCAGGATAACACACCAGACAGTTATTTCAGGTTGCACACAGATTCCTAATGAGATAAGTGACCCTTGGTATTTCCCCCACTCTGAACCAAGCATCTAAATTTAATTCAAAGGGGAAAAGAGAAAAGTCAATCTTTCCTTTCTAATGTCTATGGACACAATAATGAAGGCTACGATGGCAAATAAAATATGGGATATTTTGGTTGCACTGTACTCTGAGACTGTCAATAAAGGTTACCTTGAATCAGGGGGTGAAGCCAGTGACTAGCTGACTGGAATTAGCCATAGAGAGGCCAGGCATGTGGATAGAAAAGACACTCAGGAAGGAAAGGGCAGAGACTAGAGTTTGAGTTTCCTTTTAGTTTTGGGACGAGTGAAGAGACCTCTCTTGTGGTGTCTCTGGCCAAAAACCAAGGTCAGCTGATTGCTCCTTGGCTTCTATGATCTAGCAGGTTTTCACCCCAACATTGACTTCCAAGTCTTTGTTGGTCAAAAGGACAAGAGACTTAGTTTAAACCAACATATCATGGTCGAGGCCTAAATGGCTGACAGGGTACTGACCAAGGCCATGGAGCCACAGATGATAATTAAAATATCAGTAAATTCATATGGAGCTGCTAAGCCAACAGAAAAACATCAATTAAAGACAAAAATCTTGTGTTCTAATCAACCATGAGTAACCTGGAGACTACCAATGTGAAATTATAAGAACTTTAAAATAATAAAAAAAATATCAGTTATGAATGAGGTAGGGAATAAACTTTTCCTAGCTCAACATGTTTGATATGTGTGCTCAGGAGTTAGCTTCATAATAAAGCACTTGCCCAGTATGTGCTAAAATTTGAAATAAATCCTTAGCACCCTATGGTGTATGTTATTTTTTCTAGCATAGAGTAAGAGGACCTGTATTGAAAGACCATTTTTTGTGAATGAAATGAGATGGCAGGCATGGAGAGGTCTTTGCATAAGGCAGACTCTCAATAAATATTAGTTTCTCCTTCAAAAAAAGTAGGTAACAATATTTGAAGAATTTATAAATTACTGAACTATAAGGAGTTACCATTATGCTTAACAGCTAAAATTAGTATCGTTGAAGATGGTTGTTAGCCAAGAAAAACCAAAATGTTACAAGTTTCACTATCCATCTCCAAAACTCAGTTATCCATTTATTTTAAGGGAGATAATGTATCTTGATTGGAAAATTTATGGGCAATTCCACATTGGTCTACATTTTGGAAGACATTACAATTTTCCATCTTGTAATTAGCAAGAGGTCAGTTGCAGACAGCATAAATACTAATATTATGTGTTCATATTTCTAATAGTTTTTATGTTTTATGTTAATGAATGTTTTTTTTCAAATGTAGACCATAAGAACATAGCTCCAACCATTTATTTCTGTGTGTTTTATTCTTGATTCTGGTTGGTGTTTGATCCTTAAGAGCGACTTTAAAAAGATCCTTACCAGATTTCTTTTTTTACTATATATATATATATATACATACATACATACATACATCAATACATACATACATACATACATACATACATACATACATACATACATCAATACATAGATACCTAGATACTGTTGGAATTACTGAGAACTTATTCACTTCTTATTTTAACATACGAAACATGTACAATGATTTGAGGTTATAGCCTAGTATGTCAGATTCTGATGTATCTCAGAATCCTCAAGATTCCATATCATCTTATTCATCCTTGACCTAATTATTCCTTTCTTCTCATTTGCAGCCTTTGCAACCTACAAAAGTGTTTCTCTACTGGAATCAAACACAAGCAACTGTGCTAAAAACGTAATGGTTAACTATATTTTCCCTCCTAGATGAGTTGAAAAACAAACCTCCAATGCAGAAAAAAAAAAGCGTTTACAATTGATAGTGACACATTCCAAAGCTGTTTGTGATAATAATTGAAGTATAATGAAATATACTTAGCTATGATTGTTTTGGAGAACCCTAATTATCAACTTATCATTAACAGATAAGACTTTGTTCTAAGTGTGTCAGCTGTCTGAAAAATATTTTCCTAAAACTGAAACTGTTGAGGGGGTTACTGGGTACAGCTAAGTGATGTGCGTGCGTGTGCGTGCGTGCGTGCGTGCATATGTGTGTGTGTGTTCGTGCACGTGTGCGTGTGCGTGTGTGTGTGTGTGTGTGTGTGTGTGTGTGTGTTCGTGCACATGTGCGTGCATGTGTGTGTGTGTATGTGTGTGTTTTATAACTATATATATATATAGAGAGAGAGAGAGAGAGAGATGATGATAGATAGATAGATAGATAGATAGATAGATAGATAGATAGATAGATATCACATTGTCCCTTAAGTAGTTAAGGCAAGTTTCTCTACTGTATGTTGAGAAAGACACAAAAATAAGATTAGGATCCTACATGTCAGGAATGACAGGTAGACCTTCCCACAGGATTGGGAAGGATTGTGGGGATTGTCTGGATATAAGCAAAGCACACTGTGTTTCCTCTGAATACCACTTATTTATGTTCTCATGGTACTTGTTTTAAGCCTTCTGAATTCTCCTTTAAGTTGAGGGGAAGCGTAATGCCCCATGCTCTTAGTGTCAGTGGCTTGTTCTACCACAGACCATCTGACATCATCTGACAAACTAAAGCTTGTCTTCGTGACCTATGCATTTCATCTAGCCCACCTGACATTAACTCATCCTGGAATAGCTATCCAAGTGTGACAGTTCAGAGAACTTCGTATCATAGAAGAGGCTTTCAGTTACAATTGCCCATTGTATATGTTATAAAAATAAATACCATACTACTGTATTTACATATAAATCATGAACTATCCAGACATCAGGCTTGGCTAGAATGCTGAAACAGAGAACACAGGGACCAAATGGGAGAAACTGGGTTGCCAAAGCCTTCTTTCATCACTTTTAAGAATAAATAGCATTTTTCATTATTAAGTACTTACCCGTATAAGTCATTATTAAGTACTTACTTATATAAGTCATAAGTCAATTGTTTCAAATGTGGAAAAGGAACATATCATAGTGGATTCCTTTTAAAACTATTGCATCTACAAGTCAACTAAAAGAGCACGTGGGGTCAGCAAGATGGTTGAGAGAGCAAAAGCACTCGCTAAGCAAACCCAGCAACTGAGTCCAATCTTCAGAACCTGTGATGCTTGACACAACAACACACACTGCTGTGGGATAATGCCCTCGTACAATGGTTTAATAAAATGCTGATTGGCCAGTAGCCAGGCAGGAAGTGTAGGCAGGATAAGGAGATGAGGAGAATTCTGGGAAGAGGAAGGCTGAGTCAGGAGTCACCAGCCACACACAGAGGAAGCAAGATGACAAGGCAGAACTAAGAAAAGGTACCAAGCCACATGGCTAAACATATATAAGAATTATGGGTTAATTTAAGTGTAAGAGCTAGTCAGTAATAAGCCTGAGCTAATGGCCAAGCAGTTACAATTAATATAAGCCTCTGAGTGATTATTTCATAAGCAGCTGCAGGACTGCAGGGGAGAGAGATTTGTCTGGACTGCAGGGTCCGGGTGGGACCAGAGAAAAGATCCTGCTACAACACACCTCTAATCCTAGCACTCCAATGGCATGATGGGAAATAAAGACAAAATTGCTCAGAAGCTCTCAAGCAAGTTAACCTGAATGTGCAGCGTAGTATAGCAAACACAAGAGAGACCCTGCCTCAAAACGAGTTAGGAGAAGAGAACTGACTCCCAAATTTGTGCTCTGCTCTCTACACATGTGCTGTGATATACATGTGTGTGCACACTCACTCACCCACACATATACACATACATTCACACACACACACACACACACCAATAATAAAGTTTAAAAATAACAAAAAAATTAGAAGACCATCTAGATTTAAGACTAGAAATCAGAAAGTACTTTTAAAATACAATAGCTGAGGTGAAGATTTTATTAGCATTGTACTCAAATCAACCAAGTGATTTGGTGAGAGTGTATTTTAAACTTAGTAAACTTCAGTGGCTAACCTTGGGATATAAATGTTCCTCATCATGAAAAGTGCTCTGTGTTGAGCAGAAGAAAGAGCATTTCACTTGCAGCTTCTTGAGGTTAGAAAATTAAGAGGGGCATCTCCCCCACTCCGTCAGAACAGCCTGGCACACAGTTAGCTGGAAAGAAACAGAAACTGAGTAGTAAGTAGCCAAAAGTGTTTACTGTTCTCAGGAGTGAGACTCACAGTCATGTGACTTAGACATCTTGACTAAACCTGTCGATTTTCCTCCTGTCTGCGGCTGCTTCGCTCCCTCACTTTGGACAAACTGCTCAGCTGGAGGTTTGGGGGCAAATGATAGGAGATGACTGCAAAACAAGACACTGAGTAAGTGTTGAAAATTAACGGGAAAACTTACCATAGTCTCCTGAAATATTTTTATCATGAAAACGGGGAAGGGAAAAACTTAAAAACTGAGTCAGTTTTAATTAGGAATAAAAGTACACAAATTCAGGTTTGCTTTTTAAGATGAGATTGGTTTTTAGAATTGCAAAATGCACGAACCCAATCAAATATCTCTGTGGATTAACACGGAGGCAGTGTTGCTTCCCTTACTATGCTTATATATATATTCTCTTCACTTTTCACAATGTCTTCACAATAGAAGGTGAGAAAGGCGGATTCCTCCCACATGCTGCTCACACAGAGTTAATCCGCAAGGATTCCAGAATCAAGATGTTTGAATTTAAATAGTACATGCCATGAGTATAGCATCTCTCAAGGTGATTACCTCCATATTCTCTCTGTAGTCTCAGAAATGCTGTACAATATTTTGGATGAGTGTTAGTATCATTCCTAATTTATAGATGAGAAACCAGAAATTCAGAAGTTGATTTACACAAACTTCCTGTGCTGGCATCTGAATCCAGACCCTGCTTGGTCCCATTCATCCATATCTCAGGGTCCTCTCAGCTTCCATTTATAATACCCATTCTCTCACCTCATCTCATGAAGCACCATTCCTGGAGGTTTGTTAGAAATATTTAGAATATATAAGCTGTTGCTGTGGGATGTTCTGTATGTCAAATGTGTTGCTCTGATAGGTTAATAAGTAAAACACTGATTGGCCAGTAGCCAGGCAGGAAGTATAGGCGGAACAAGCAGAGAAGAGAATTCTGTGAAGTGGAAGGCTGAGTCGGAGAGACACTGCCAGCCGCTGCCATGACAAGGGAGATGTAAGTTACTGGTAAGCCACGAGCCACGTGGCAAAGTATAGATTAATAGAAATGGGTTAATTTAAGATAGAAGAAGTAGATAACAAGAAGCCTGCCACGGCCATACAGTTTGTAAGCAATATAAGTCTCTGTGTGTTTACTTGGTTGGATCTGAGTGGCTGTGGGACTGGTGGGTGAGAGAGATTTGTCCTGACTGTGAGCCAGGCAGGACTAGAAAAACTCCAGCTACCAACTGTACTTAAGAATTATTTTTCATATTCCCAGAATAAATCATTTTCCCTTCATAAAGTTTTCAACTTCCAAGATAAGCCTTGGGACCCTTGTCAAGGCTGTTTCCAAATTAACATTTGTAAATATGTATTTCAATAACACAAAATCAATTTTATACAAAATTAACTTTCTGGTAATCTACTTTCATTCAAATGCTTAGTAGTAAGATTGATTTAAAAAAAGAAAGAGGCTGGGCGGTGGTGGCGCACGCCTTTAATCCCAGCACTCAGGAGGCAGAACCAGGCGGATCTCTGTGAGTTCGAGGCCAGCCTGGACTACCAAGTGAGTCCCAAGAAAGGCGCAAAGCTACACAGAGAAACCCTGTCTTGAAAAACCAAAAAAAGAAAGAAAACAAAACAAAAAAAAAAACCCTTCATATTGTATTCAAGAGGGCAGGTGCTCTACAGTGGCCTTTTCTGATAGAGTAGCCACTAACCATTCACATTCACATATGTTCATTTAAATTTAATTTTGCTGGTTGCCCATGATGGGGCAAGACTGTAATTTCATCTTTGGGATAGATGCAGGAGAATCAGTAGTTGAAGGATATCCTTGGGTTTTTAGCAAGTCCCAGACCAGCCTAGCTTACGTGAAACCCTCAAAAATCACTTACTTACTTACTTAGTTAATTTGAAGTAACTTTAATGCATCAAGTGAAATAAAAATGGCAGCTGTTCCTTCACACCAGCTGCATTCCAAGGGCTTTATAGTAACATGGAGCTAGTGCCTGCTGCATTGGGTACAACAAATCCAAAACAACTCCCTCATTACGGAGAAGTGCATGATGGAGGCTGATTTAATCCATCTTCTGGGGTAGCATCAGAGATGTGTATGTGTGCAAAATGAACCATGATTCTACTTGACCAAAAATCCTAGGAAACAAACAAGGCAGTAATGAACATGGGTAATTACATGGATCCTCCAAACATTGGAAGTTCATCTGTCCCACTATGACGGGCAGTCAACCCGAAGGCCATTTGAGTGATATGTCAACATCACCTACACAAGATAGAAAAGGGCTGAAGAGCGAGGCTCTGTCTTCTCCGATTTTGTGACAGGGACCTTTAATGAAAGCTTCAGATGTGGAGTTAGCATAGTTAGCAGAGGGACAACGTAAAAAGATTCCCCTGGAGAAAAAGCTTGTGCAAGAAGCCAGCAAGGTTGGAGGTACACCGGGGAATATTTCCATCAGTACAACCTGGCCATTTGTGTTAAGGAACAGATGGTTGCCTTAGCGGGGTAAGTGACAAGTAAAAAAAAAAAAAAAAATGATTTTTAAAAAACAAATAAATAAAAATAAAACCTCATGAGAAAAGCCTGGTTTCTTATCTAACTGTCTCATGCAGATGGCCAGGCATTCTCACTCTATAAAATGGGCTAATCTGAAAAGGCAGTGGTTTGGGAGGCTGAGCACACTCGGGTCAGAATCCTCATCTGCTGTGTAAACTACCTTCCGAGCTTGGGTACCACACTGAAGCTCTAGAAGTCATCAAGCCAAATGCTCTTTTTTTCCTATTATCGAAAATAGATTTTTTTCTCACAGAATATATCCTGATTATGGTTTCCCCTTCCTCTTCTCCTCCCAGTTCTCCCCACCTCCACTCCCATTCTGATCCACCCCTTTCTGTCTCTCATTAGAAAAAAAAAACCAGGCTTTCAAGGAATTATGATATAATATGATAATACAAAAACTGACAAATTGAAAGAGGACAAAACAATCAAACAGGAGGAAGAGAAGCCAAGAAAGAGATGAAAAGATCCAATATATACATTTAATAAAATAATAATTAAATTAAATTAAAAAACAGCCGGGCGGTGGTGGCACACGCCTTTAATCCCAGCACTCGGGAGGCAGAGCCAGGCGGATCTCTGTGAGTTCGAGGCCAGCCTGGGCTACCAAGTGAGTTCCAGGAAAGGCGCAAAGCTACACAGAGAAACCCTGTCTCGAAAAACCAAAAAAAAATAAAATAAAATAAAATAAAATAAAAAAACAAAAACAAACAAGCAAAGCCCTGATAGGATATTATGAGACAAGGAACCTCCAACAATGCTGCTGGGTTTATTTTCTGTTGACCATCTACTGCTGGGCATGCAGCCTACCCATATAAGTAGTTTGTTTCCCCAGTGAGACTCCCTTGGAGCAAACTACATTTTTATTTGCAAGTGGCTATCAATTGGACATAGCTTCTGGGTTAGGGATGGAACATGTGTCCATTTCTCCTTTCAGCTCTAAGATCCCATCTGGCACAGAGCCATGCAGGCCCTGTGCATGCTGCCATGGTCTCTGCGAATTTGTATGTGTGCTGATCCTGTTGATTTAGAAAGCCTTGTTTCCTTAGTCTCCTCTACCCGCTATGAGTCTTAAACTCTTTCCACATCCTCTCCCACAGGACGGCCTGAACCTTGAAAGGAGGTGTTTGGTGGGGGTATCCTTTTTAGAGATGAGTGTTCCAAGATCTCTCACTCTCTACATATTGTCTAGCTGTGGGTCTTGGTAGTTATTCCCATCTGCTGCAAGCTCTTTTGAAGATGAGCCAAAGAGTCTACTTGCCAAGAAGTTAACGATGTCAAAAGCATGGTGCTGAGGTAGACTGTTGGTAGATTAAAAAGAACTCAGACACATAAGTTATTATCACATAATTCTTTGGGTGCAACAATAAGCTTCTGTGTAAGGAATACATCTGTCCTGGGGAGGCTTCTGTCCTGATTGGAAGAAGAACTTCAATTGAGAAAGAGCCTCTATCATATTGCCTGTAGGCAAGTAGAGAATTTTCTTGGTTGATGGTTGATGTGGGAAGGCCCAGACCGCAGAGTTGTATAAGAAAGGAAACTGAGCAAGCCATGGGAGGAAGCCAATAAGCAGTGTTCCCCAGGGCCCCTGCTTCAGTTCCTGCCTCCAGACTCCTACCATGAGTTCCTGCCCTGACTTCCCTCAGTGATGGCGTGTGACCCAAGAGTTGTAAGCTGAAATAAACCCTTTTCTTCCCATTCCTTTTGGTCACAGTGTTTTATCACAGCAGTAAAATCCTCGTCTCTCATCTCTTGCTGACTCAGATGTCGACACATCTCTTATTTGAAACCTGTATGTTCCAAAGTGATGTTCAGAGAACAGTGACTTATTCTCTACCCTGTAGACAGAATAAGTCCAGGGCCCATTCTTTGGACTTATAAAATCCCAGAAGGGACTTTCACTCTTGTGTAGAACTGCCCCACATGTACACTATTCAAATTTTTATGAGCAACAAAAAACTGAATACAATTCATTCATTCCTCCCACCATTTGCTACTGTCACTTACTGACACTAGATTGACCCTTAGTTCCACACCCTGACCCTGTTAACAGGGTTGTGGGCTCAAGGTTAAAAGGCATATTTTCCATGTGACTGCTAAAGAGTAACTAGTTATGGAAAAGGAGGTCTTTCTTTATAGCCAGCACTCCCTATCCATATCTTACCCCCACCATTGCCAACCAGAAGCTGAGACAGTGAAGCATCTCACTCACACTCAGAGGCAAGACGTGGGCTGATAGCAAAGGTCAATAGATGGCCACCTGTAGACCAAACCCAGCCTGGAGCCGGTATTTTGTTTAACAGTGTTTTGTTTTTGCAGTACCGGGGATTAAATACATGCCTTCATTCATGCTAAGTGTTTTTCCATGGAGCTCTTCCCCTACCCTTTTCATGTTTTCTTTTTAACTTTTCATTTTTGAGACAGGGTCCCACTAAGTTACCAGATTTGGCCTTGATCTCTCTCTATAACACAGGTTAAGTTTGGCACTTTAATCCTCAGTCTTTGAAGAGTTACAGTTACAGTCCTCAGAGTTACAGGCCTATGCCCCAAGACCATTCATCCTTTTTTTAATTTAATTTTGCTTTTTATTTATTCTTCTCTCTTATATTACATCCCCAATGCAGTTTCCCCTCCTTCCTCCTCTCCTAGTCCCGCCCCCCATCTTTTATAAATAAAGTTTTATTGCAACAGAGCCATATACATTTATTTCTACCATTCCATTTTGTCTGTGGTTACAATGATGCTGAAGATTGAAACAATTACAACAGAAACCATACAAGTTACAAAGCATAAAATATTTACTGTCTATCTTGCCATGGATAGAAAACAAAAGCTTGACAATAGTGTGTGTGTGTGTGTGTGTGTGTGTGTGTGTGAACCAGTTGTCACTTTGTTCCATTCCACCAATACATACATGGCATGTGGAGGGCACTAATCTCTATGGCAAGAGCTGAAACAATCTAACAGATTCCTTTGCTTTGCAAAGCTTACAGATGCTTTTTCCTGGCTTTACCACAATAGTGACAGCTCAACTTTCTTTTTCCACATTTGTGAAAGAGCACAGACAAGTATGATAAAATAGATATAGTATAAAGTATCTGCTGTGGGATGGTCTTCCTCTACACTGTGAATATATGTAGCTACCATTGGTTAATAAAGAAGCTGCTTTGACCTATGGCAAGACCGGAGACAGCCAGGTAGGAAGTCCAAGAGAGATACAGGAAGAAGAAAGGTAGAGTCATGGAAGATGCTGCGAGTTGTTCCCTAAGAAGCAAGATATAATGGAACAGGTAAAGCCATGAGACACGTGGTGATACATAGATTAATAGAAATGGATAAATTTAAGATGAATGAGCTAGTTAGTAATAAGCCTGAGCCTAGACCAAATAGCTTGTAATTAATATAAGCCTCTGTGTGTTTATTTGGGACTGAATGGCTGTGGGAAGACAGGAAAACTTCCATCTACAGGTGCGAGTCAGGACTACCATAAAACAGACAGTGCACCCCATTACATTTAGTAAATATATAGTAAATTGAAAGTGTAGTTGATAATTGCATCAAATGTAATAATACTACTCTCTCACTGAATACAAAGAGGAGCAACAAGCATTTGCAAATTTGCTGTTATTTATGTACTTACTTAATTTTGTAGTGCTGGGATTGAACTAAGGCAGTGGTCTTCAACCTTTCTAATGCTGTGACCCTTAAAGACAGTTCCTCGTGTTATGGTGACCTCAGCCATAAAATTATTTTCGTTGCTACTTCATAACTGCAGTTTTGCTGCTGTTATGAATTGTTAATATAAATATCGGTGTTTTCTGATGGTCTGAAGGGCCATTCTGTAGCACAAATCTTAAAAGGTCTTATTAATAAAATCAAATCCAAGCCAGGTACTGGGGTCAACACTGGAAGATCAGAGAAGCAGAACAAGCCACAGCCACCTCACCTCACCATTTTCTGAGTTGATCCTGTTTCCTCAGACTGGAAGCCTCTGAGTCCTCATCCAAATGGATCTCAGCTGAACTGCTGCTAAAAGCCTAAAAGCTTAACCAGCTCTAGTTCCTTGTCCTCACGCCTTAAATACGTTTCTGCTTTCTGCCATCACTTCCTGGGATTAAAGGTATGTGTCACCATGCCTGTTCTGTTTGAACTCACAGAGATCCAGACGGATCTCCGCCTCTGGAATGCTAGGATTAAAGGTGTGAGTGCCACCATTTTCTGAAATCTATGTCTGTCTAGTGGCTGTTCTGTTCTCTGACCCCAGATAAGTTTATTAGGGTGCACAATATACTGGGGAACACAGTATATCACCACACCATTCAATCCCCAAAGGTATTGCGACCCATTGGTTGAGAAGTGCTGAACTATGGGCATACAGTAGGCAAGCACTCTATCACTAAGTTGTGCCTCAGTCTTTCAGTGACCTAATTTGAATCCCACTATCAAAGCAGCCAGAGGTAGAGCTGATACAGGCAAAAGACCACAATTATCAGTGAGAGGCCATTCCTATTTGGAATATATGTATCAAACAATGAAAACTTATTTGCTAATTATTAATGATCACTGGGCATGGTGGCACACAGCTTTAATCCCAGCTGAGAGGTAGAGATGCATGGATCTCTGTAAGTTTGAGACCATCCTGGTCAACATAGCGAGTTCCACACCAGCCAGGGCTACATAGATGCTAGTAACATTCAATTCTTCTGCCTGATAGTAATTATCTAACAAAGGGAAATATAAGTAAAAAAAAGAGGCCAAGTTTTCCTCTTCTTTTTGACAGAAAAGAGAAAAGGAGAATTTGTGTCCAGTGCACATAGGAGAATACCAGAATGAATAATTCATAAGGGGTAAGAAATGTGAGAAGTGTTCATGTGAACAAATATGTTCCTCATGCCAAAAGACGCCTAGCTTAACAAATCCGGGTTCCTAGTCTTGTAATAGCAAGAAAAGAAGCTGAGGGAAGAAAATCTGGCAATGGTCGGACTTACACCTTGGATGGAGAGGGCTCACCAAAGTCAAATGGAAACGCCTCTTGCTGGGACTGGAGCTGTGGTTCTGTGGTGGACCACTTGCTTAGCATATGCAGGACCATAGATCCATTCCCTCACACCAAAAAAAAAAAAAAAAAAAAAAAAAGAAAAAAAAGAAGAAGGAGGAGGAAGAGAAAAGGAGGAGAGAAGGGGATGGAGGGGGCAAGAGAAGAAGAAAAGAGACTTCTGGAAGTGTGACAGTGAGTTATACATGCCCCAGAGACAGAAAGGCATGGATGAAGACATGTATTCGCCATCCAAAACTGATGCAGGCAACATCCTAATGATGAGTGGAGTATTTGTTTACAGCGTTCGTACACAGCCAAACACAGAAAGGGGGTTCGTTATGGAAGTTTGAGAAATCAAACCTGGACCATATTAGCTAAATTTTAATTAGTCCTTCAACTTAAAATATAAATAAGAAGAGACTTGTTTTCAGGTCACCCCTGAGGGACTTCAGTGTGTTATATCTTCAGTGTGTCACAACGGTCATCTACATAATTCTCTTCCCAACCATTTGTTTCCTAAGAAGGATTTTTCTGATCTGTCACACATGTCCTCATTCGCTGGTGCAGTGCCCTGGCAGAACCAGAGATTCTCAACTTGTCCAGGAAAAGGGTTTCATAATTCATCATGCATACCACTCTGCCTGGCACCAAGAGCTGTGGTTCCATCCAAGTGTATGCTCTCGGGCATTCACGGTCAACTAAAGGGACCAGATTTCTGATGAACTAATGTAGGACAAAGGGGAAGCGGCTGGGAACAAGCCCTGGGGTGAGAGTGGAGAAAGAGAGGAAGAGAGAGAATATGAGACAGAGTACCAAGGGATAAGGCCAGGAGTAAGTGGTGGGTGTTCTGCTCCATGAGTTCCCAGGAGAAAAACACCTAGCTATGCTAGCTGAAGAAGGTGCTCCCTGCGGTGAGCTGAGCAAAGACTCTGCCAGAAGAGGCTTGTGAGGGAAGGGGGAGGGGGAGGAGGGCAGGAAAGGGGGAAGAGGAGGGCCTGGTGAGAGAACAAATGTGCCAGGACAGATCATTTCGGAAAGTGTGGTGCCAGCCAGCTAGCACGGGAAGTTCATGTTGAGGGCCATCCTTGAAGTAGGGCATCCGCTGCGCTTGGCATTGAAGGCTGAGGGAGACAGAGAAGGAACGCAGCGGACAGGGAATGATGCATGGATCCAGGCTATGCCAACGCTCTTTGAGAGGGCCAACTTGTCTAAGGAGACAAAGCCTTCTGAAAAGCTTACTGTTTCCGCTGTGGCCATAATGATTTCAGCAGCGAGCCCCCTGAATTTAGAACTGAGATTTACTCTGCTGAAGTGTTTCACCTTAGGAAGACAGAACACACTCGTGAGAAAGGAATATGCCCGACTATTGTTAAGTCTCAGGATTCAGTCAGCCAGCCGCCTTCTGAATATCTGAATATTCAAATAGGAGAACTACGCAGGACAAAGAGAAAAATAAATGCATTTCTGATTAAAAAATGCAAATGAGTGCCTGCATTCTGCCTAAATCCCTCCAACACAAGTCAGCTGTATACTTTCATTACCATCTAACTAGAAACTCATGTGTTTGGTTTGGCTTTTTTTTTTTTACGTCTTTTCAATTTTTCTTGTTAAAAAAAAATTGCATTGACAATGAAAAAAATGCAAATACAAATACAAAATAACATAGGTCTATCGAACCGGGGAAAGTCCAAAACAGCATCAGTGTTCCACGTTGATAAAGTAGTGACAGAACAGAAGCCCTTCCATTTCGGTGGTCTAAGCAAGAAACGTCAACGTTTAGAAGAAAAACCTGAAAATTATATACCCCAAGTATTTCAACCTATCAGATCTATGCACCATAGATAGCCATACACATGACCAGACCTATATGAATAAGCAAGATCACTGTTGGATATTTTACGGGGGCAAAGAACCAGACATGATTAAAATGCCCACCCACCAGACTGCTGATTTGTCAAATTGTGGCCCATCTTTTCAACAAAAACACCCAACAGCCCTTCAAGAGCTGGTCTACGTTTACAAGCGTTGGCATACATCACAGATCCCCTGAGTATATTAGTCATAGGCTAGATGCTTATGAAAACATGTTTTAATCAATGTGTCAATGATAGGGTCCAGTGATAGTTGACAAGGCTCATCTATTGGAAAGGACAGCATTTGAAAGCAATCATAGTGAATTGTGAGCTATAGTATCTCCTCGATAGTAGCAGAAATGGGAGAGTTTTGCTCTTTCTTCTTACTGCAGTTTTTTTTTTCTTTTAATCTATGTTGTTGCTGTTTTTTACTCCTATGGCTCTTTAAGGGTCCTTTGCTCTTTTGGGGACACACCACCCAGCCCCCAAATAAATCACACATGGAGCCTTATTCTAAATTATAGGTGCCCAGCCTTAGCTTGGCTTGTTTCTAACCAGCTTTTCTTTTTTTTTTTATTTAAAAAATTTTCTTTCCTTTTACATACCAAACCCTGTTCCCCCTCCCTCCCCTTCTCCCACCCACCCCCACCTTTCCCCATCCCACCCTCATCCCCTCCTCATAGAGGGCAAGGCCTCCCTTGGGTAATGAACATAGGCTTCTAGCCAGCTTTTCTTAACTTCAAATTATCCCATTCACCTTTTGCCTCTAGGCTTTTTCCTTTTCTTGCTTCTGTAATCTTACTTTCACTCTTACTCCATGGCTGGCTGTGTGGCTGTGCCCCTAGCTTCCTCCACTCCTTGATCTATCTCACTTTTCTTTCTTCTTCCCAGATTTCTCCCTCTATATATTCTCTCTGCCTGCCAGCCCCACCTATCCTTTCTCCCGCCCCACTATTGGCCAGTTCTTTATTAGACCATCAGGTGTTTTAGACAGGGACAGTAACACAGCTTCACAGAGTTGAGCAAATGCAACTTAAAAGAATGCAACACATCTTTGCATCATTAAAGAAATGTTCCACAGCACAAATAAATGCAACACATCTTAAAATAATATTCTACTACAAATCTACCTATCCGGGCTCTTCTATAACGCCAAAGTATTTACTCAGATATTTTCATTTGCTTCTTTTTAGAAATCTAAGGTTTGAAGTTTCTCTCAGGTGAGTATTATGAAGCCTAAAAGCTTTTCCATTCTATATTGGCGCTGCCATTCTCTGTCAAGGGTTGTCACCCCAGGTTCCTAAAGATTCCTGGAATGTGTGGATCCTCTCCACGTGGTTCTCACCTCTCTGCTACCTTCTTCCTCTATAAGCAACTACTGGTGTCCACACTCCAGCTCACGGGGACTCACACAAGAAGCAGAGTAAATGCAACTGCAGTTCTCATTTTGAAACTCTCGCCACGGCAAAACTGCGAATTTTAACTCAAATAACAAATTTGGAGAACCTCCTGTGGCCAAAGGCGAATCATCACATCTTACAAAGGCAGAGCTAAAAGACGAACATGGAGCTGGGTTGTTCTTCATTCTCCCTGCACAATGGAACGCCCTGAAGAATTGGGCATGCATAGAGATGCCCAAGCTGTCTCCAGCCATTCTGAACCCAGGCCTATTTGTGAGCCACTACCTTGCCTGATACCTTTTCTAAGCCTTTATCAGGAAGATGAAGACACTGAGTACCAGAGAGGATCCAAGATTTGCTAACGGCCATTCATTTATGTACGGGTTAGAAGATGTGTTATTGAGAGGATTTTTAATTGCTTGTCCATCCTGCATGGTGATGAATAACTCAGAGGCAACTGTGCATAAACTTAATTTAACTTGTTATTAAAGGACAAACTTGTTCTTAGCATCTGGAAACAGAAGGTGTTTTTCTGTTTCAAGACATATCTTTCCTGAGAAGTAACATTACTGATGACATTTCACATTGCCCCAGGATGAGGGCCATGGGTGTCCTGCTGCCTCACCTGTCAGAAGACAGTCCCTAAGAACACTGTGTCTGGCACACCTCAATGGCCTTAACTACTTACATCATAACTCATCAGTTCAGCAAACAGAAGTAGGACAACTCAGCCGAGGAGTCAAATGTCTTAGTAAATGACATTAGTAACAATTCATGTTATCTCTGCACAGAGCTCAGTTTGAAGTACAGCACATACATCATCATTAAAACCACCCCCTTATGTTTAAATCAAGGAAATCATCTAAAAACACATTAGATTCCCATAGGAATGTCTAAGTTAGGCTTACTATTTCTGTGATGAAGGACCGTGACCAAAGCAACCTGGGGAGGAAAGGGTTTATTTGGCCTACACATCCACATCACTGCTCATCATCAAAGGAAGTCAGGACAGGAGCAAGGCAGGAACTTGGAGGCAGGGGCTGATGCAGAGGCCATGGAGGATGCTGCTTACTGGCTTCCTCCCCATGGCTTGCTCAGCCTGCTTGATTAGAGAACCCAGGACCATTAGCCCAGGGATGGAACCACCCACAATGGGCTGGAGTCTCCCACATCAATCACTAATTAAGAAAAAGCTCTACAGTTAATACTCAAATGTTCAGTTTTGAAATGATCTGTAAATAAATAAATTATAGAGCAGTCTGATTATGCATGCTTTAAAGTTTTTTTAAATTTGCCTAAAATTTACTATTATTGTGTGACTGTATATATGGTGTGTGCATGTGAGTACAGACATGCGCAAACCACAGTGCATGTATAGAGGTCTTAGAACACCTTTTGTGAGTTGGTTCTCTCCTTCCACTGTGGGTTCTAGGGAATCAAACTCGGGTGATGAGGCACGCATGCTCAAGCTTGGACAAAGGGCAAAAGCTTGGGAGCCTGGAAACCGAATTGTGGAGTCCTGAGTTTACGTACACAGAGCTCAGCAGCTAGTCCCTGGCCTTACCCTATGTCAGTCATTCCCAACACAAGATAGGCTTTTGATCTGTTACTCCTTCTGTTTTTTTTTTTTTAATTGTTTTTGCTCTCCAGAGAAAATATCAACTCTAATGAACTTTTTGAAATTCCCCCACAAGCCATGGCAATGAAGCGCGATTCTAACTTCAACAGTGAGTCCTCATAATCTGCCTCCTTTAATGGGGAAATTTTAGTCCAGTGCCCTGGAGATTCTAGCATTACATTGTCTGTTTTGTTTTAGTTTTCATTTGTTGTTGTATTTATCTTCATTCATTTTAGTTTATTGTTTTTCCACATGAGGAAGTAGTTCATTTGAAGATAAACTTTTATTGTTGTATTTGGAAAAGCCTCATTAACTCTTTCAAAATTGTAAATGCTCCATCTTTTATTTGTCCTTTTGATGAAGTGATAAATCCTGTGGGTCTTTGTCTGAACTTGACAATGTGACATTTTGTTTATTCATTCCAAACTATTTCCATGAACCACCTAAATGAGCGCGGTTCTGCATCCCTTAATGGTAGTGGCGGTGTCTCAGTCCATCATCCTCTTGAGTTTGTGCAGTCTTTGCACTGGACAGCTTATGACAGATGAAAACAGAAGATCTCTCACACACTGCTTTCTTAGGAGCACATTGCAGGTGGTTTCCTCCTCGAGACTCCTTCAGTTGGGCCCCAGCTTCTTAAAAGACATGAGGCCTACCCTGGCAGCTCCTGATCTCACTTAGCCATAGATGTCCTCTGCTCTGTTCATCTCCCACACTGCCTCCTCGAAGGTGGTATTTAGGAAGAAGTGATTAGAAGACCCACCAACTGGAGGTTGGTTGGTCTATATGGCTGAAGGCTCAAAACGGTCAAGAGTCCACCACATGTAAAGGTTCTGTGAGCCACGGAGCTTGTTTTCTGTGTCTCCCCTTCCCTTAGGACTTTGACAGAGTGTGTCCAAACTTACCAGAGCTATTGATCTGTCTCTGAAGAACTCTTGGACACGCTGATGTGTGTCCCTGCTAAATTCAGATCTTGACGTCTTAATCATCAGTGTCTCAAAGGCGACTGTATTTGAAATTAAGGCTTTTTTTTTTTTTTTTTTTTTTTGGTTTTTCCGAGATAGAGTTTCTCTGTGTAGCTTTGGAGCCTGTCCTTGATCTCACTCTGTAGCCCAGGCTGGCCTGGAACTCACAGAGATCCGCCTGCCTCTGCCTCCCGAGTGCTGGGATTAAAGGCGTGCACCACTACCACTTGGTGAAATTAAGGATTTTTAAAAGAGGTTAAAGATATGAAAGGGAATTCAATTTTTACTCTAAACCAGATGGAAGGGCTACTCAATAGTATGGACAAACATCTTTGTGGGGTAATATTTGAATCGTTTAAATGCATTAAAAAAGGGTTGGGGATATAGCACAAAGGTACAGTACTTCTCTCAGGAGAGGGAAACTAGGTTTAATCCCCAATACTGAAGGAAAAAGACAAAAACCAAATATCTAGGCTTTATCTCTAAAAACAGCCCATGTCATCTATTTGGTATAAATAAGCAATTCCAGTTTAATTCCACAAGCAAATGCAGGCATCTTTGCATCTTCATTGGGAAATAGATTAACTGGTCTCTGACAGACGGGCTATACCTCTTACCTGCATATGAACATTACCTTGTAAAGCTAACTACTTAGAGAACAAATGATAACTTCTTCAGTCTTACACTTGAGATCATCTAAAAATATGCTTTCCCTGGAGTGTGATATTTAGGGACTCACATCATTATGCTATGTGGATGTACGGGGTATAAAATAGTAGGTCAGAAGATTTATTGTTTTGCCATAGGCATTAGGTACCGTTTGCCTGGCACCCTTAGTCATGATAATTCACAAGTGAACATTAAAAACGCAGTTTGTGCTACCCTATGAATTTTCTTCCTAGCATCACGATTCTCTAGTGATTCTGGGACCTTAAGTAGGTCACCATAATGGCAGAGATGATCATTTTCTTGGCGGTACAGGCTGAGAAGACAGTTCTGTGCAATTGGCACGTTCTCTGCTGGCTCACCTGGGTGTAGCCATGTGCTGGGGTCTTCCTTGAAAATTTGCAGTGATTGCCAGAGTCAAGTCTCCAAGTTTTCTTGAAATATTGTCAGCATGTTTTAAATGTTCCTGAAGATGACACTCAAGGTTGTCTTCCAGATTCCATGTGTACACACAGAAACATGTGTGTCACACACACACACACACACACACACACACACACAGAAACATGTGTGTCACACACACACTACACAATACACACACATACTACACACATACACATACACACACAGCACACACACATACTACACACACACATATACACACACATACACACACATACTACACACACACAGAAACATGTGTGTCACACACACACTACACACATACACACACATACTACACACACACATACACACTCATACTACACACACACATATACACACACATACACACACATACTACACACACACACACACACACACACACCCCAATACACACATTTGAAAGAAGAATCATAAGTTAGGCAAATACCTCAAAGGTAACTTCCAATGACAGGGTACAGAAAGTAAAGTTTTCTGAAAGAAAAGTAAATAAAAGAGCATCAGAAAAAAATGATGCAAAGAAAACAGAAGAGAGATCTATCTGGGGTCAATAATGAAAGTCATTCGTAATTTGATCTCCCTGCTCATAGTCTCAAAAAGATTTTTATTAGATACTACCAAATATTTCCAAATGCAGAAGTTTCAGATCAATCACGTTTTGTGGCTTCTATCACATTAAGTTATGCAAATTGTTTTTAGGTCTGTAGGACACATTTATATAAGGATTAGAAGCTATGAGATTCAACTTATGAACATTTCACATTTTTTTCTCACTTCCTGTAAATTCATGAGCCGAACAAAACAAAAGTACATTTTGGAATACATTATTTTGACAGGGTTTCTTCATTGAATGGAAAGTTGCTCATTTTTTAAAAAAAATGCAGCAAAAGTTAGATTTTTGCTGAAGTAGCTGAGAACCCCAGTGCTCTAGGCTACAGGCTGAAGCTTGGAAAATATTCAACCTGCTGATTTTTATCCACTCTCTCAGACAAGATGGCTGTGGGTAATTTGGGCTGCTGGCTATGGAATGTGGACCTGCCTGTCTACATTATTAATGAACACCTGATGAAATTAGATAGCGAGGATTTTAATTTCTCTGGAAAAAAAAAAGACCAAAAGGAAATTTCTTAAGAACAATAAAGTCAAATGAATATGAATCTAAAAGCAACAGGCTGGAGGGATGGCTCGGTGGTTAAGATCACTGGCTGTTCTTCTAAAAGACCCAAGTTCAATTCCCAGCACCCACATGGCAGCTCACAACTGTCTGTAAATTCAATGCCAGGGGATGTGAAGTTTTCTTCTGGCTTTGAGGGTACTGCATACATGTGATGCACATTCATCCATGCAGGGAAAACACCCATACACACAAAACGAAAATCAACTAAGATTTACAGACTTGTTATGACACAGTAGGTATTGTAACAAGTAATTGAAGGGATGTGCATGCTTAGATATTTCCACCTGGCTTATGATGTGAGTAAAATCATCACTCTATGTTAAAGATGAAAACATCAAGGCCTGAGGAAGTCAAGATGAAACACTAGGAACAGGAGGGAGTGGCACTTTCATTAACTTACACTTGACTCCATCATTGTGGGTTTTATTATATTGTATGTGCTGAGGATTATATTTCAGAAGTGAACAGGTCACAGAGGGAGGTCCAGCTGTCTCCGGCTTGTGCCATACTTGGATTCCTATCAGCAGGAGATGAAAGCATCTGGCCAATGAAGACAAAGGCAAAGGGTGTCTGTACATTGATGCCCTTGTTAATATACACAACCTCCGGATGCCACTTACTCTTCAGCTATTATAAATTGTTGTAAGCCCCAAAACAGGGATTTCTTATTCACGACTATGGAAGGAAGCGGTGGGGAGAGGTAGATGGCACAGTGTTTCCAACATGATAATTAATTCTCTGCGGGAAACACCAGGGCCTTTTCCATGAAGAGGGGGAGTCTTCCAACCTTCCACATTACTTTTTCTCAAAGGAGACTGTAAGCTAAGAATTTAGATAAAACTCCAACCATTTGTGGAGTTTTCAGCTGTGGCTGCTATTTTTAGTGAATCATGATAAGACTTTTTTTTTTGCCTAGAAATGGACATAAAATCTCTTTAACATACAAATATAAACGTAGATGTTGTGTGGAAAAACAAAGACAGATTTAGAAAATTATAAACAAGGAAGGCATTGACCTATCATTCGTCATCTTAAGGAGATAGATGGATATATTACAGGTCAGGGCTTGGTGACCATGATCATCCCACTGGCTTTAAATAAACTATGACTTACTATTTTCATAGCTTCTTATAAAAGGAAAAAATAATAATACATGGTGTTCAGGAATCCCAGGCCCACTTGTTTCTTTTTTAGTAATAATCTTAAGACTTCCCCACCAACAAACTTGTAAATTTTCTCCTAGCGTGTGTATGGGAACAGTGAGAAGCCAGACAGACCCTCCAGGGCGCGACTAAATACGGGACAAGGGAAACAAAGTCAGAGACTACCATAGCAAAGTACAAATGTTTGCCTCTCTTTACTCAACGCTATAGTTAAAACCAAAACCCTCAACCACAAATTCATTTAACCCCACAAAAGTAGCCTCCTTTACGAACTCCCTTTTGTTTGAAATCAGAATAAGCAGTTCTAGTCAATTCAAATGCATTTTCTAGGTTACTATTGTAAAACATGATTAAATCATATGACATCAAGTCTTTTCAAACAACTCTGAAGTGAATCTGAATGCATGTTAGTGTTTTAACCCTGCTCATCTTTGCATTATTTTTAGTGATTATTTTTAATGACAGTAGGCATCTTTTACAAATATGTATAATAACTGTATTAATGCTTTGAAAATTGTATACCTGCATATGATCTATTTTGATCACATTCACCCCGATCCTCCCCCTAATTCTTCACAAACCCAACCCTGACCTCCCTTCCCTGGTCCCAACTTCATGTCCTCTATTTATTTTTTTTTTAAGCTCAAGGAGTGCAATTTGTACTGCATATATACTTCTGGGTGTGGGGTCACACCCTTCAATAAAACTGACTCACTCCCAGAAGCCATCAGCTATCAGTAAGTCTTTAGCTAGTGGTGAGCAGCCCATGCTGGAATGGTATCTGGCTTGATCTTGCTCAGGTGGCCCACAGGCAACCACAGCTGCTCTGAGTTCCTGAGAGCAGCAGTCTTGCCATGCAGAGAGGACACTGTTTCAGTCTGTTCCTCCCAGCCCTCTGATGCTCCTTGACCTCTGCTCCCTCTTCCTCAACTGTCTCTAAGACTTGTGGGGAGGCACGGGGGTACAGACATTTATCACCATTTGTGGCTGAGCACGTATTCTTTGCACTTTAACCAATTGCTCTGATTTCATTGAACGACACGACAGTGACCTTTGTTATTCTCGTTTTAGCAAGCAATTAATTTTGATGATTTCCAAGTGAATAGTCTGTCTTCTAGGAGACAACTGAAATGCCACCTTGTTTGTTTCTTGCTCAGGGAACATGCCTTACATCTGCCCGGTAAGCATAGGGCTCAAGAGTTGGACTGAGATTTGGGCCAATTTTATTCAAGAATGAGAGCTATTCATATCTGGCTCTGTGCTTTCCTAGACACCCACCACCCACCCACCTCCCTTCACTTCCCTAGCAGCTCTGGTTTACTTCCTCTCTCTGGCCTATCACCCATTTGAACCTGGAAAGAGCAGTCGCAAAGCTAAAATAACCACCCAAATAGCAGCTTCTCTCCAGAATATGCCTAATTCCATAGCTCTGGAGTGATCCTTGCCAGAATCTATCTAGAATGACAGTTGTTATCTATGGGATGACTGGTTTGCAAGAGATTCTGACAAGTCACAGTCAATTTCAGACACTGGTTCTTTCTGTTAATTTCTTTTTCTCCTCAATTATTTCTAACTTTTCATCATTCCTTTATGTGACTTATTTGATTGTGGAAACACACTCGGAAGAAGATGCCTTCTTTGAGAGTCCCTTCAGTTTTCTGTAACTAGTTTGTGTTTTACTTGCTTTATAAAGCAGGTACTTGGTTTCCTCTTCAAGGAAATTTGCTAAGTGAATTGCATGTCTGGAAATATTTTAAGCAAAGAAAACAAGGGCTGAGACATATAGCATGTGGTGGAGGGCGTGCCTCGTGTTTCACAAACATGAGCGGTGAGTTCAAATCCAAAACCACAAAAGGAAGCCACAGCAAAGAAAATATGATGGTAACTCCAAATACACTTGGCCCACATCGGATGGTAATAGGGAAGGGAAGGGAAGAGGAACTTGGCTAGAACTCAAGCTAAGTTTGAATTTCTCCAAGATCCATGCTGATGATTGACTGTCATCCCTTAATGAGGAAGAACCGTAGGTAGCAGTATGAACAGCAGAGCATCACAAACTGTGGAGCAGAGAGGGGAAGCCGGGGAAGACATTTTCAAGGAATGGGACAAAATTCAGCATAAAAAGTTATCTACGAGCAAAGTGTTTTCTGATCTACGGCCATACCACCCCAATCTTAGATAGAACTTGGATGGGAGGACAAGGTGCTCTCTAAATGTCGAACAGCCAATGCCCTTAGAAAGAGTTCCTGACCTCTAAAAGTGACCTGTTGGGTCATTTATTTGGAACTGGACAAGTATTTTGAATACTGTGGCAGGGGAGGACCAGTGAAGGTTTTTAGAAATATTTCAAGAGGCTATCTCCTGGGATGTCACCTTTATTGCCCTCCCTCTTGATTATTTATCATGTGGGAAAAATAAAGGTAAGGTATTTTGGCCTCCACAGGTTTGAGGATATTGAGGTCCAAAAAACGGTGGCAGCCGCTTCTGAAGGTTTCTGGTTAGTCAGAAGAAGAGCCCATTCCAACAGCCTGTTACACAAGATCCCTGCTGCTGAGTCATTTACACATTAAGGACCACATGGAAGCGGGTTGACAGGAACAGCCTACTGATCAACCCCAACAAGTGTTTGCGTTCAATAATAATACCTACGGTGCGAAAGCGAAGGTAGATGCGCTCAGGGTGGGGTGGCAGATATGAGACTAGCAATTTCTTGTTTAGACAGAAACACCTGATGAGGAGGAAGTGCTTATTAGGGTCTCGGAGAGTGGCTGACAGCGGAGAAGCTGACAGCTGTCGGGAGACCTTTGAAAATCATGCTTGTTTGTTCATTCAAATTTTCTGAGTCGCCAGCAGGAATCCAGGATGACATTGTTTGCTTCCCAGCCTGTTTCCTCAAGCCTTCAGCACTAACAGGATTTACCCAAAGCCCCAGCTGCCTTCCAACCCTTTTTGCTTTGGAATACATGCCCACAAACACACAGGAATTCCATTTCTTAAGAACCCTTTATATGCCCTGGCTTCTATTCTTCTTGATTACTGTCAGGCCTTGCTTTGAAATATTTGGCTACTGACAAACGCATGTGTCTACACACATACACACAAGACTAACCTTCATTTTGTGTCTCTAAGGTAGACTACAAGGAGAATTTATTCAATAACTTCTAATCAAAAACACAGGAAACAAAACAAAAGCCAACTCGGCTACAGACAGCCGTTCCAGCTGACACACTTTGATAAAGTGCCTCTCAGATATCTTCTGCTAGGCGTACAATATGTTCTATTTTTTTTTTTAAATCTGGAGTAACAATCTAGCTTAAGAAATGTATTTCAACCCCCAGCAGCACCACCCCCTGACCTTCCCCGGTGTCTTCCTGCCCTGACACATCTTCCCGCAGGATTACCCTCTCAGCAGGGCTCGCCTCAGCTTCCACTTCCGTTAGCACTCCTGTCTTTCTCAACACCTAACACCAGCATTTAGCTGAAGGACCATAACTATAGATATAGGTCGATATACCACATTCTAGGTGAAAGCATTGATAACTCCTAACGGAAAGGTTTAAGGATGATTATTCTGAGTCCTCAGTGGACTGACTGAGAATGAGTGTCACTGACTCAAGGGCACATAGTCAAAGTTGTTGACCTAAGGAGATACTGAATCATCACTATGGAAACACCTTTATCATCTATCTATCTAGCTAGCTAGCTAGCTATCTATATCTCTGTGTGTGAATCTACCTGTCTGTCCGTCCATTCATCCATTCATCCATCCATCCATCCATCCATCATCCATCCATCCATGCATGCATGCATGCATGTATCCATCCATCCATCTGTTCATCCATCCATCCATCCATGAATGCATGTATCCATCTATCCATCTGTTCATCCATCCATCCATCCATCCATCCATCTCATCTCTATCTCTATATCTCTGTCGGCCTCGATTCTGGTTGGTGGTTACAGCTTCTCCAGATGTATGGAAATATGGACCGTAACTCTTAAGCTCACAGTACTTCGAGAATCTCTCCTTGTAACTGTCTTTGCTGCATGACGTTCTTCAATGGAGCCACACCTCTATCTCACATCTGGCTTTGCTTCACTATTTCGTAGCTATGGCATATGATAGTACTTGAGCCACTGCTCCACCTGACATAGATATAGTCATCATCTCCATTTTCCAGACGAAGAAATTAAAGGGTAACGGCACTGTGTATACACAGGATCGAACTTTGATGTCTACTTGTCAGAAACATCCTTGAGAAGGGTGCTTTATCTTTGCAGAACTCCAGTCTACAACCCAATAAACTTATTGACTTGAATTGCCCTAAATAACTGCTCTCAGTGTGCCCTCTGTGCTATCCTCTCTGTGTGAGGGAAGTATGTTCCAGCACAATCTGATCTGTATCAATCATAACCCTTGTAAGAAAATCTACCATCTGCAATGCTTTTACAATTTTAATGCACTAAGCCTCCCCTAGAGATAGGGTAAGTACTAAGATGGCCACACAAGATGGAGAAGAAATAACAAGAGACTGTGTGTGTCCATGATCATCTATTAAACTTAAAAAAAAAATGTTAATGGGAGCAGTAGAACATGGGTCTTGGGAGAGGACTGCTGGGCAGAAGTAGGGACTATAGAAAAGTGGAGTCACTCTCGACAAGGGCAAAACGCAGAAAAGAAAGATGGAATAAATGCAGAACTCTCTCCACTTGTTCTTCATTCAACTTCCAGGCTCATCATTGTCTGGCTCCAACCAGGAGCTAAAGTACAAAGAACAGAATAAGTCAGGACACAGAGTCCAGTAAAACGTGGATGTAGAGGGGCCAATAAAGAGCTACCAAACTGTCCTTCAAAATTTCTCATCAAAATTGTCCTTCAAGAAAACACATAGGAAATCCTTTACTACAGGTAATTCACTTACCTACCCTAGGATGTAGCCATTTCACTTCACAGTGTTTATTTTTTAAAGTAAATAAACACACACACACACACACACACACACACACACACACACACACACTTAACTACTCTTCTAGAGGCCCAAGTTCAGATCTCAGCTCCTGTCTCCTATGTCAGGTAGCACACAGCCAGGTGTAACTCCAGCCACAGGGAACCAACCCAAAGCCCTCTACTGGGCTCTGAGGATACCTGCGTTCAAGTGCATACATCTAACACATACACACACACACACACACACACACTCTCTCTCTCTCTCTCTCTCTCTCTCTCTCTCTCTCTCTCTCTCTCTCACTCACTCACTCAATAGAAATGAAATAAATATTTTTCAAAATACAGTCACCTGAATAAATCTCACCAACATAGCATGACGTTTAAAATGCCAGACACAAGAAAGCCCTACTGGATAAGTGCGTTTATAAGACTCTAAGAGAAGCCCAAGCATTTTTAAAGACAAAAGTGAGAGCAGTGCTACCCTGTGCTGTGTGTGGGAAGGCCACTGACTGGGAAGGGGCAAGAAAGAGACAGTGGGTGGTGGCTTCTTGGGTACAGACCTGTGTCAAAATTCATTGAACTGGCCCTTTAAACAGGTTAACCTCATGAAAATCCTATCTCAAATCAACCATGGCAACTAGTGTTATCATACCATTCATGTAGCAAAGACATCCAGACTTGGGCTGCTTCTCAGGTGGTAGGAGAAAGTAATAAACTTAACCACATTAGCAGTCTTATGATTTGCCAACTGGATAGTCCTCACTGACCACTCAAAATGGATATGCTATTAACACACAAATGGCAAAAAGAGGCACCATCTTCAAAAGCGTTTAATCGTTGAACCCAAAATAGCCTATAAACAGCCTGTCTGAAATACAGAGACGTTGGAGAGTGTTAACGTGTCAAGAAGGGCAGATCTGGGAGGCCCCTCTTATAACATACTGGCCAATGCCTGTGAAAGTCAGTATCTAGCATGTCCTAAAATGTCACATGTCACAGAGGGTTAAAGCTTCAGGATGCTGTGACAGATAATCCATTTTTACGAAAAGTGGCCAGAAACGTTGCATGACTGATTCTCAAACATAATTTATTTTTTTCTTGGTAAATTGGGTAGAACATAGAATTGAGGGAAATTCTATAAACTCACCTAGCTTGCTGTTTTCTCATTTACTACTAGGCTGGTTCTCAAAGCAATAGTTATTAATGTTTCTAAATTGGACCTCCAATTATACGGTATTTTAATATCCTGACCCACAGATACAAGTTTAACAGATCATTTTTGTGATGCACTTATCTCAATGGGCCTGAGCCTATGGTGACCAAGCCTCACCCTGGGAATAGATTGTTCCCAGTAGAGTGGAATTAATGTTTCTATGCACCGTGGCTTCATTTTATAAATTGCTTCTCCATGGTACATGACATGCTGTGGAGCCACCAAAGAACAGAGCAGAGCACTGAACCATAAGAGAATGACTAGATTCCAGGATGATAGAAACTGGATAAAGATACAGTACTTAGAAGCAAATGTCAAGATCTCAGGACCAGAGGAAGGGTTGGGGATATTCTGCATATAGAATTGGCATCATTCCGGTCACCAGGGCCACAAACAGCTTGTTAAGACAGTGATTCTCTGATGCCATGTCTCCGCATCTAGAAGGTATTGCTTACATCGCCCATCAAGAAACAGATGAGACTGTAAACCCATTCTCAATCTAGTTCAACCTAAGTTTCTTTTCCTGTAGTTCCCTACAGTGGTGTCTGCTGAGCTCTCCAGGCAGGCTGTATCTGTCAACAATGTAGCTGCTGACACCTTGGCATTTGTTCAGCACCCGAAATCTGGGTGGATTGCAGTTAATCTGGGATTTTTTTTTTTAACCTTCACATATACATGGCACATAGAAATGTACATATGTATTTAAATGATAGCAGCAGATTAAATAGTCCACTTCTACCCACCATTATATTTCAGAAACATAAAACATGACAAAAACTATGACAAGCAGAAATTCTCCCAACAATGTCCTAGCTGTTTGTAAAAGCAAAAGCAAAAACCCAGTGATGTGTTCTCCTGAAGACATCTCAAATAAAAGACGTACTCAAGATGTCTATTAGAATCAGAAGGTCAACAGAAAGTCTGGTCAAAGACCATGCAAACTGTTGTAAGTGAGCACAGTGGGAACAAAAACAGAAACAGCATCCTCTTTGAGGATGGGGATGACAAGATTCTAGGCACAGGATGTAAAATAGGCATGCTTGAAATAGTTACAGTAATTAGGGGCATGAAACCAAGGTAAGCAAATGAGGATTACTGTTTTTTGAAGGGCTCTTTATGGAGAGCTCAAGATTCTTTTTTTTTTTTTTTTTTTTTGGTTTTTCGAGACAGGGTTTCTCTGTGTAGCTTTGCGCCTTTCCTGGAACTCACTTGGTAGCCCAGGCTGGCCTCGAACTCACAGAGATCCGCCTGGCTCTGCCTCCCGAGTGCTAGGATTAAAGGCGTGCGCCACCACCGCCCGGCTAAGATTCTTATTATGAGAATCTTTTTCTTTTTTTCATTTGTTTTTTTTTTTTGTTTTTTGTTTTTTTGTTTTGTTTTGTTTTGTTTTGTTTTTTTCGAGACAGGGTTTCTCTGCGTAGCCCTGGCTGTCCCGGAACTCACTCTGTAGACCAGGCTGGCCTTGATCACAGAGATCACCTGCCTCTGCCTCCCGAGTCCTGGGACTGAAGGCGTGGGCCACTTCTACCTGGTTGTTTCCTCAGAAACATTCAAGTTTCTCTCTATGTGTCAGCTACAATAATATGGTTCTATAGCACACCTATTTTTGTCAAACATCAAACTTCTTCACACAAAATATCTTTGTATTTACTGCATTTTGGTTAGCATTGTTTTCACTTGTAATACAATTTTTTCTTCTTTTGTATTCAAAATTGCCACTTTGTCTCCTCCACAGACAACCCAAGAGCCAAGAATTCATTCTCTAGGAGGCCTCCATCAAGTGTGTACCTTGTTTTGTGTATCGCTTCTTGCCTCTTTCCTTTTTGCATCTTGTGTTTCCTGTCGGCTCCTTCTGCTGCTGTTTGCCCATGACATAATGTGCCTGGTGTTAAGATCTAAATACACTTCCTTACCCCTGACTTGCGACAACGTTGCCTTTCTGGAGGTGACGTGTTTCCACGTCAACGAGATTACTATTAGTTCCCCTCAATGGGAAGAACTAGAAAGAGAATAACTGAGAGGAGAAGATGAAGAAGAGAAGGGAGCTGTTAACTTGTTTTATTTTTTGCATCCCTCCCCCTGGGCACAGTCATTGGTCACAAGTTCAGCTCCCCTGAACACTCTTGCTGTCAGCCTCCTCCGGGTCTCCTCACAGGAACCTGCAAGACTGTTCTCACAGAAACTCTTCCCAACTTCTGAGGTACTGGCCCCCACTTGGTAGAGCCCTCTCTTCAGAAAACAGAGCTCCATTCTGTGAGGATTCTGAGATCATGAGGTGTGAGGCTCTTCCTCTGAGCTCATGAGGTCCTGTCGCAGGCTCAGGGGTGACGCTCTCTCTAGAACTTTGTTTCTCTACACCACAGGTCCCTCCATGACGCTTCTCAGTCCTCACCAGCTTCCTAATGAGATTGCTGATCTCAACTCCAGCCCTGAGGGTATATTTTCTGTCATGATTATATCTAACACCCCCCTCATCCTTCTTCAGTCCTCCCTCACCCAATCAGCAAATTCCCTACATTACAAAATGCTTAGTGACGCTTATCTTCTTGAATAGATATAAGCATTCGGTTTATTCATTTCATTACTGTTTTCTGTGTAGACATTTAAAGGCAATGCTCTGTTCTCTGTTGTCACTACCTTGTTAGCCTGTATAGCAGAAGAAGACATTCTGTTTTAGGGCTTTGGGTAAGTGATAGGCTCAACAGGTGTCTGACATTCTTAGAGGGTTCTGGGAATAAACCAGAGAATTAATTGGAATTCCTTTTAAATAAAAACTATTATTTATTGAATTGCTGATTTAATTCTTGCCACTGTTTTATCTTATTTTTCTTTCTGATTAAATTTAATTATATTAAAATACATAGATTAACATCCATCTTCCTATTTCCAAACTAGCCAGTGTACTGTGAATGAAAGGACTTCAAAAAAATGGTTATTGATAAGAAAAGATACTGCATAACGAGACTGTTTTAAGCACTTAAGAGATGAGTAAAGTAAACTATGATCTTACTCTTCAAAACTACATAGGCAGGCTTTAAAAATAGCTGATGGTAAACTGCCCATTTATGAGGTTAAAAATCTCAAGCAGTGACTGTAAACCGAGGCTGGTCCTCAGACTACGGGAGCTCTGAGTCTCATTCCTGGGTTCAGGTTTGTATATATCCTAAAAGCTCTCGGAGAACTTGGAATATCTTTACAGCCTTCTTTTGAAACCACTGCCCTGGGTCCGAATGTTTACACTGTTCTGTGATCTTGTGTTCTTAATATCAGCCCAACTTTCTCCTGTGGGCTTGTTTCTTCCCTTCATGTGCCTCAATATCAAAGTATTCTTACCTCATAAGCAAATGCTTCAGGAAAAGCAAAGGCTAAAATAACTCAGGGCTGAAGTTATCCTCCTCCAAAGGATCTCTTATTCTGCACATGATGTCCCTGCCTGTGCGTCTTTTGGGATGGATGATAATGGCAGCCTTCTGAAATCAACATCATTGACCACATATTTCTGTTTCATAAATGCAGACCAAGTCGGGGATGCCAAATGGCAATGTCATAATCCTTCTGTTCTCTGCCAACCCATTGCCTTATGGACTCAAATATGCTTCTCCTGGAACAGATGGTTCTCCCTGCTCTCCAGGTTATTACATAAGGAGATGAGGGGCAGTTGATTGACTGCGCCTGATTTCCAGGGAGACGAACACAATGCGCACGACAGGACCACAGGTGTAGAGAGCGAATTCGGCTTCAGAATCAGGCTGGCTTGAATTTCAACCTTGGCTCTGTGTCTTTCTGACCTGAGAGCAAGGTACCTCCTTTAACATCTATCCCTTCTTCTGTGAAAAGACGGGAAGTATTATCTCCTTTACACTCTCATATAAATGAGAATACATATGTATATATGTATATGTATATATATACATGTGTGTGCATATATATATATATATATATATGAACGAACAGAAAATACACAATCGAAAATATGCTTTCTTAGAATTTATATGTGAATAAGTTTATATTTATATGTGAAAAAAACAACAGGACTTTCCCAAACTTCCTTATTAATGGTATTTACTCTGAGGAGGCACCACATACGATTTGAAATAAGTGGGGATAGTGATCCTTTCTCAGGAGCTCATAACTCTTGTGGTGCAACAGTAATCAGCCCAGACTGAAGCCTTTGTGTGGAGAAGGACTGTGCTTAGGATTTTGCTTCCTGAACTCACTAGACCCTTAGCTGGTAGTTCAAACAGTCTAATTAGTTTGAAAGTGTGTGTGTGTGTGTGTGTGTGTGTGTGTGTCTGTCTGTCTGTCTGTCTGTCTGTCTGTCTATTCTGTGATGTTGTACTGGGAAGTGATTTTGGACTTTCGTATGATCCCCAAATGATTTCAAACAGATCCACTGGTTCCTCCTCTTTCCATCTGGCTGTGGAGAGATGTCTGCGCATGGGACTTCCTTCACTGTGAGCTGCATTTTTACCCCAAATATCTCCTGCTTCTAATGAGGTCACAATTGTCTCCTTCCTTTAATCAGCCATGTTTGTTTGCTAGGCTTTGCTATGTTTTGACTTTAGGCCATTTCCACTGGTTTTTCCAAAAAGCTAAGTGACTTTTCCTTCAGATATTTCATTATCTGGCTTCATCACTGACCGCATCTTCTCAAGTGTTCCTTCCTTTAGCACACAAATGCAGCGCTGGAGGGAAATATGGGGACGGAAGACTGGCTCACTGATTCAGAGGGTTTGCTATTCTTGCAGAGGACATGAGTTTGGTTCCCAGCCTCAGTGTCAGGAAGGTCATAACCACCTATAACACTGACTCAGCGTTGAACATACCTACACACACAGCACATACACATGTAGTTACAAATAAAATAATAAAAATTTTTAGTGACAAAAGTGAACTTTGGAGTCAGACCAACTTGAGTTCCGGTCACAGCTCTGCCACCTGCTGTCTGTGTGATTATGAGAGACTTAGTTCTTCCTTGCATTTTAAGTGTTCCTCCATAAACAACATGTTCCACAGAGTTGAAGAATTCTAGAAAAGAAAAATTGATACAAGCTATACTCTTACAAAAATGACTTTATTTTTTCCTTTTATCGATAATACTTTTTGTGCATACATCCATGTATAAACTTACACATATAGATATATGTACACGTACATATACACATGCACAAGTAGTTCTGTCTGTCTCTAGTTGTTTATTTCAGATAATCCTCTTTTCCAGGAAACCTAGATTCAGTTTTTCCAGATTTCATGCTCTTCAAGACTCCTTGACCATTTTCCAGTGAATGCCTTTGGTTTCTTATTGTCATGAATGTTCTTGTAAGAGTCATCTATTACTGAATGTCAACAAACATTGATTATCTCATAGACTTTCTGGGGACCAGGCAACCAGGAGCATCTTAGCCAGGTTCAGGGGCTTTCACAAGGTTGGATGAAGCAGTTGTCTGGGGCCGCAATCATTTCAAAGTTCTACTGAGGCTGGAAAGTGCCAAACAGTGTCTGCTGTAGATCCCATTTTTGGAGCCAAGCCAATGGTTTAAAAGTGCATCGACAACATAATGTAGCTGCCCCGTTCCCTCCCATTCAAGCTTTGATTTCTCACTGTTCTGCACTTACTACACCCAGAGTGCTTGGCCGGTGTCTTTCTTCCTAAACCCTACTTACAACTGTGTGACTAGTCCTTTGTGAAACTCTCCTCCATGTTCCTGCTTGAACTGTCACCGTGTTCTGCCAGGATCCTAACTATAAAGAGAATGGTTTCAAACACCGTGGACTCCCAGGATGCCTGTAGCCATGAACTAAACCTGAGGTAGAGCTATGGGTAATTAACAGTTCCCGTTGAATTGCTCAGTGGTTATTTGCTCAGTTAGTGGCGTCAGTTCACTTGTAAAATATCTACATGCGCAATCATTTGCTGCTAAGATCTACAAATGCTGAATAGTAACACACTGGAGACCTTCAATATGAAACCCACTAAGATATGCTTATAAGATATAAGATCACTTGAAAATAAGCAGTTTGTATTGAGTGCGGAATGGCAAGCATCACATTATTTATATATTTTTAAAATTATTTTCATCTTCACAACCATTCTATGTGGTGTAATAGTTCTTATTAAGTGGCAGATCTGGAAACAGGCTCAGAGGAAGAAATACTGTATATAATGCAGTATGTACAGGAAGCCATTTAGGGCACTGGTTTGCAAAGTCAGGCAGAACTTAGAACTTACATCACTTAATGTCCCTGGATAAAGAGAAGAGAATGCCCCTGGATAAATGGCTGAGAAGAATAACATAGTTATGCTTACTTTATGTGAAAAGTATTTGCTAGTTTCTGTTTGTTGTAAATAGGCAATTCAGAGTATAAAGTAAACAAAAACCTACAGGAGTTTCATTCATTCTAGGCTTCGGAGTTACTTTTGCAACTCAGGGGAGCTGGAGCTATATTAAGTGTGACCCATGAGCAAAAGCAGTTCTGGATTCACCAAACACCCACAGGCACTTAAACACACATGCACTCGCACACGGGCATGTGCGGGAGTCTAACTCCAGTGTTCAGGAATTCTCTGCTGAGAAAGGGTTAATCTTAGGCCCCCTTATAAAGCTCCTTATAAATAATGGTTGTGTTTACACAACCTGGAAGTACTGAATATTTCCCTGAATGAGTCGTTGTTTGGGCATAGTGTAAACAGAGCCTGTGTTAGGAAGAGGGCGTCTTTGTCTGGCGAAGCACTGAGCGCCTCAGCAGCTGTTTGATTTCACTCCAGAGGTGTTTGCATTTCACTGACAGATGGAGTCATTTCCAAATTGTTTTCAATCAATACATACCAGACAAGTGGTGGAGAATCATCTCTGACGGGGAAAAACACAATCCAGTCATTGTGTCTTACTTTTCCAAAAAAAAAAAAAAAGTGAAATTTTAGCATCTGTTGTTAACTGATTACCACAAAAGTCGCTGCAGGGATGTGAGACTGAATGCTGTTCGTATTTAACAGTGCGTATTTTCATGGGCTTGGGTGGTATTTGTGTGTTCTTGTTAGACTTGCTTTCCCTTGGAAAAGGCACTGTGTGTCCACATCCCAGTTTTTCCACAAATTGATGCTCACGTTGCTCTTTACTTTGGCTTCTCTGGGAGGCAATAAAAGACCATGTGTAAGTGCTAGATATACTTCAGATAGCAGCAATATCTCAGAAGTTTGGTTGAAGTCGACAAGACATTCTTAAGCCATTTTATTTTGACAGTGTTCAAAGCACACACTAATCATATCCTCTAGTTTCCAACTTCTGGCATCCATTTTAGCCGAAGTCCAATCCTTCAGAAATAACTGCTTGAATGAGAGGTTGATGAGTATAACCTCTCTAACATGACCTTTCTTCCTTCCTTCTTTTGTTTCTCTCTCTGTCTTTTGCCTGAAGATGGTTTTATTTCATATTCATTCACGAAGAAAGTGGATGAGTAGAATAATTGATGTGACATTTTTTTCAACACTATAACAAAATACCCGAGATAAATTATAAAGAGCAAAGATTATTTGGGTCCATTGTTTAGAGGTGACAGCCCACAGTTGGGTGGATCCATGGCTCTTAGTCCTCTATTCAACTGCCGGATAGCAACAGGAGGAAGCAAATGGTACAGAAAACTGCTTACCTTGTGACCAGTAAACAAAAGAGAGAAAAGAGAGTGAGGCTTTCATGGTCCCTTTCAAGGACGTGTTTCCAGTGACCTAAGACCCTTCCCCAACGGTCCCATCATTTCCTAATAGTGCTACTTTGGGGACCAAGCCTTTCAATACATGGGCCTTGAGAGAACATTCTAGCAAGTCCCTAGGAAATTGTTTCTGTCGGTGTAACTCCAGTGTTGCTTCACTGTGTCCGCCTTCTGTTGTTGACACACCGTGTCCTATCTAAACACCACTGCTTTGAGATCACAGTGGATGCTCTCATGTGCTGGTGGGGTCAAGACGGGATGAAGGTGTAGCATGAATCTTAAAAGTTCTTATTAATAAAATCAAACCTGAGGCCAGTTATTGGGGTGAACACTGGAAGATCAGAGAGACAGAACGAGCCACAGCTAACCTCACCTGGCCAACTTCTCAGCTGATCTTGTTTCCTCAGACTGGAAGCCTCTGTGTCCTCGTATCCGAATGGCTCTCAGCTGACTGTGCTGCTAGAAGCCTGAAAGCTTAACCAGCCAAATGCTTCTAGTTTCTGGTCCTCATGCCTTATATACCTTGCTGCTTTCTACTACCACTCCCTGGGATTAAAGGCTCGCTTTCTGGGATTAAAGGCATATGTCACCATGCCTGGCCGTTTCCAATGTGGCCTTGAACTCACAGAGATCCAGAGGGATTTCTACCTCTGGAGTGCTAGGATTAAAGGTGTGAGTGCCACATTTTCTAGTCTTTGTATCTAGTGGCTATTCTGTCTCTGACCTCAGGTAAGTTTATTAGGGTGTACAATATTTTGGGGAACACAATACCACCACATGAAGGGCTTTGACTCTCAGATGCCAAGACTGCTGTTAGCTGATGGCTCCTGCCTAGCATCCTGATGAGTTATTCCTCTCAACTGAGAGAGCTGCTTCAAACAAGTCCAGACGACAGTCCTGGGGCAGCCTGTATCTGAATACTCCTCTGACACCAACTAGATTATCAGCTCGAGTGACAGACAGGACGAAAAACAGCTATCCTCTCTCCCAGCAGTGTAGACGGGAAAGATAATAGCACGAATGACGTTGCCATGTGGGCCACTTGCCCCAGCAGACCCCAAGTTATTTGATGTATCAGTGGTAGAAACAGAGACAAGCCCAAGACCACTATGCTTTACAGATCAGTGGTAGAGAATATCACACATTTCCAAACACTGCTTATGAATCCTACACTCTTGAGAACTAAGCAAGCGACACTGAAGCACAAAGAGACCATGGACTTCAACATTCTCCCTGGGAGCTGTGCTCTGTCAACTCTACATGACTAGATGTGCCTAGAACCAATGCACTGGGTGCTGAAAATGAAATATCTAAGAAGAAAGCCAAGCAGGAGCAAGGTCACATGGTCTAAGATTACAATACTAGCTGCTTAAGATGGTGCCGCTCAAATTTAGGTTGGAACTTTCCATCTTGGGTAAACACTCTGGACAAAAAAAAAAATCTCAGAACATGCCCAAAGGTATGTCTGGAGATTCCAAATCCTGTCAAGATGAAGACTAACTACACATAGACCAACAATCTATTTCCTGGCATAAGTTGTCTCCACTGGATGTCTTCTTTCCTAGAAGGAGCAATGATTCCTTTTGACTTGCCAACGCATACTCTAGTATGACTTTGACTTTCTAGCCCCAGGACCTCTACTAGCACCTTTACCCAGGCTTAAAGAGCTTCAAACTCTAGCCTAGAAGGGATTAGCGTGTCTCATTGGACCAGACCAGTGGACTCACTTAATGGCTAGGGAGAGACATGGAATGCTGGGAATACCACAGAATCCCCTAAACTTGTAACTTGAACTAGTGCTAAGTGGCTTAAGGATTAGAAGAGGCCAAGAATCTGAGAAAAGAAAGTTCAAGGAATCCCTATCCGACTTCATAGGGCTGTCAACATCGTTGGAAAATTTACACATCCCAGAAGGCCTAGCTAATACAGTTTGTGCAGATACAAGGGCAAATCTACCCGGAGGTAATAGTGACCAAACACATCTACCCCAGTGTCATAATGACTGCAACTTCCTGGGGTGGAAGGCTGAGGAGGTGCAGGTCTGAAAGTAGCTCCCTCCCTCCCCTTCTAGGCGATCTACCTTTAAAATAAATGACTTTAAACTCTGAGGGGAATTACAAGTTTTAATTTCTTTCAATGACGGGGTTAAGAGGTTTTCACCATCAGCAGAAAGGGCGGCTGTGGGGCTAAGCAGATCCCAGGCGAAGAAAGAGTGGATCCGAACAGCTGAGGTGTGACTACTTCAAAGTCTGTGCCTACCACAGATAATCTGTGTGGATGCCCCGACACGCTGCCTTCAGAACTTTTTAGAACTGACTCATAATTAACTATCACGGTCTGTTCAATCGAGAAGAAGGGGATAATTTTATCTCACTTCGCGATTCTGAACTGATGCTCTTCCTTATCGTGTGAATGTCTTTTAATGATTCACTTATTGATATCAACACTTTTGTGCGATGTTCTTAGGATCGGCCCAAGCCCATCCTTAGTCATTGCTGGTTAGAATGTAAAATTGTTCGGCCTCTAGGGAAAAAAACAAAGTTTAGTGGTTCCTCACTGAAGTTAAACACGGATTTTTTTTTTTTTTAACCATGTAACCTACCAATTCCACCCCTGGCATGCACCAAAAATAATTGGGAACAGATGTTCAAATAAAACTTGGGGCATAAGCAGTCACGGGAGGAGCTTTCAAGGTAATAACTTGCAGGTGGAAACTACCCTAATGCCCATTAACAGATGAATGGATATAAAAAAAAAATGTGGCCTGCCCACACAGTAGAATATTATTCAACTATTAAAAGGGAGGAATGCAGGAAGGTGGGCACACGCCGCCGCTCCAGTGAACTTGAAAGCATGCCTAACGTGAACGGAGCAGACACAAAACGTTAGCGACGGTAAAATTCAGTGTGTTTGAAAATTTCAAAACAGACAGGCCTATAAAGATGGTAAGATTAGGGGTTTCCAGGAACTAGGGTGCAGGGGGAATTAGAAGCGATTGCTCGGTGAATAACCAACCAGCTTTCCTTTGGGGGTAAAGGAACAAACGGTTCAGAAGTAGGTGGGGTGGGGAGCCAACGCTGCAGTTTCACGCATGCGCTTATGGCCGCTGAGTTGTATCCTTTAAAACGCTGGAAACGACAAGCTTTTCTCTCTCATTGTACACATTCCCCCAAAACTCAACCAACAGATACTTGTCTCATTTCCCACAACCTTCTCTCTTGGGCCCGTGGAAAATTTTCTGCAGTGCTAACTGAAATGGGCCAACGGTTTCTCCCTCGTGGGAAGGAACTCAAGTCTCTGATTGCACCGAGCAAAACTGGTCGGCTGTTTTACAAGGAAAACAGCTGGCCTCGAAGCCTGAGGTCTTTCAAGAGCTGCGAGCTAAGCCTCCGGGGGCGGGAGGTGAATTCAAGCTGAAGAGCTGTGATTCCGAGCTTGCCAGGTTCCTGTGAGCCACACCCAGCTGTTAATAAGTTGTTCCAAACTCTACATGCCCCGTCTTAATAACTACCTCTTCTCTCACCTTGGAAGTTCCCATAATCATGTGGCCACTCAGATGAGAAGAGCAGAAACCACTGACAATTTGGAGACGAGACGGAGTCCAGGAAAGGAAGCCTAGTCATGAAAATATAAATTTAGCTTGAGGTGTGCCGTGAACACAAGGCAGAGTCCTAGAATTAGGGCTTGTTCTAAATTTCCAAACGGACAAAATAGTGGCGTCTCTGAAACTGAGCCATGTGGGTATGGAACTTTCTAGAGCAGAGGCCAGACTCCGTCGGCCTGAATCCATGGGAACTGATGACAACATTTGAAACTTTTGCACCTTCTGAGGGTACCTGGGTCTATCTGATGATGACTCCTGAGAAGAGCTGTCCCCCCGTCTAATGCTGACGAAGCCAAGCTAAGGTAGCAAGGGGTGGGAACTACATCTTCCCCCATCCTGGAAATGCCAGTTAGGAACACTAGCTTTTAAGTTAGAAGAAGGTCACGAGTCAGCAGGAGAAAAATACAAGTCCTGGGAGGTAGGCAGGAGCCAAGCCATATCATATAAAACCTCAAAGGCTTGATGTGGCCATTTTAAGCAGGAAAAGTTACATTGTATGATTTAGGTTGATGAAATCCTAGTCTCTGGTCCCACTGTGGATGATGGACAGACAGAAGGAATTCTGGAGGAGAAGCAGGAACATTGCCAGGGCAATGGTGACTCTTGGATGCCACTGGTATAGACCCAGGAGTTTAACAATGGAATCTGGAGAATTCTATGAGGCACACTAATGGGTGGAATGTGGGGAAGCAGAGACAATGGCTGAGTAAAGACCCACTGCCAGTTGAAGCAGAAAGCCACAGCAGCTGATGTTTCTGCTACAATACACAAAGCCAGGGTGCCGTCTGCAGAGCTGCTAGAGAGGTTTGCCCAATGGTTGCCTTAAGGTCCTATTAGCCAATCCAGCTGTACCGAGGACACATATTCCAGTTTTTTTCCCTGTTAATTTTTTTTTTCACGTTTAGCTTAACCGATCTATAAAAACACATAGGAATGAGTTCCCATACTGCGCTTTAATCCGTGCATACATTGTGTAATGTTTAAATAAGTTTCAACACGTCTCCGCAAACATTTACCATTTCTTGACTGTGAAAAGATTCAGACTTGCTTCATGCAGCTTTTTTAAATACTCAGCACAGTGCGGTCTCAGCCACCCGCCCATGCGACAGCTCCGTGGGTCATAGGCCCATAAAACTATAACGTGGGTTTCCTGTATCTTCACCAATGTAAAAAGTAAAAAGAGTATAGCACATTGGATTTTGTGTCTTGATTGACAGTGAAGTATAACATTTGTTCTTACATGTATCAGCCCTTGTCTTTTGTCTATTTGCATACCGTGCATCCATGTTGCTGCTCTGGGAAGCCCAGTGATTGACAGCTGAAAAGCTCTGGGCATTCTTTAACATTCTTGCCACTGTTGCCAGAGTTCCCCATTAGTTGCCACGCCCCCATTCACTCCCTGCTCACTCTGCCTTCCCTGTGACTGTCAACCTGACCAGATCGAAAATCATCATGTGTCCAGAGCCCTGGGCTCTGTATGAGAGAGCTTGTAGATGGGGTCAACTGAATTGCAAAGACCCACTGTGAATGTGGAAGGCACCATTCTATGGGCTGGTGTTCGAGGCCGAGCCTGGGAGAGAGTTGAACATCATTTTTCTTCCCACCGTGTGACTGGCTGCTTCTCTCCTGCAGCCTGGGGTTCCCTACCATAAAAGACTGCACCTTCAAGCCAAGCAAGAACAAATCCTTTCTTGAGTTGCTTTGTACACAAATGCTGTCACATCAAAGAAAAAGTTACTAGAGACTCTGTTCTCTCATCCCTTTCTCCTTCCTAAGTCCTGTCTTCAAGTTCCTTCTCTCCTTCCCACAGGGCCTCAAGTGGTCTTTTCTATTTATTCTTCTATTTCTGCAGTGAGCATCCTGAAGTCTCTCTATCCAACTGTGGCTGTTCAACCCAATGATTCCAACGATCTACTCTATATTTTCTTGTCTACTTCCAGTAGATACCTTCATTAAAATACGTCTGACATGCAAAGCCAGCCTTTCTTTGCCCACAGCTGTACCTTTCCCCATCTTACTATTTCTACCAACAGAATCAACTCATCTGAATCCCTCAGGCTATATCTTTCTGTATTAATTTATTCATTTTTAAAAAGGCCTATTAAAAGAGAGTCTGCTTCATGGCAGAGAACTCGAGCTCACACTGCTGGGCCCTAGACTTCTCACTCCTTAGCCCTGCTCCCTCACCCAAATTCAGTGAGGAAATTGTGTGGATGGGTTGTTTGTGGGAGCCTTTCAAATTTATTATCACTCTCCTTTACTCTCTCTGCTTCTCAACTCCTAATGTTGTGAGTCCGCAATGTTTCATCTATCACTTCACCCAACACCCAGGTTGCACAAGCGATGGAGGAAATTATCCCATACAATGGATCTGATCATATTACTTCTCTCTGGGGTCCTCTAGCCACAGATCTCACTAACCCCCCCCACCCCCCCACCCCCCATTCTCCTTCCAACACTACACCGATGTGACTACATCATTTGGTGTTGTGTTAACTGGTCCTGGAGAAATACAAAGACAACAATAACAAGCCAAATAACAGTAACAACAATTATTAGTAGTAATAATAAATAAATAAATAATACTCAAGCCTAGCTCAGCGAGCCAATAAGTACAACTGGGTATCTTAGTTCTGGTTTCTATTGCTGTGAAGAAACACCATGACCACAGCAACTCTTATAAAGGAAAATATTTCATTGGGGTGGCTTATATTTTTAAAGGTTTAGTTCATTATCATCATGATGCGACATGGTGGTGTACAGGCAGACATGGTGCTGGAGAAGTCACCAAGTGTCATATATCTTGACTTGGAGGCAACAGGAAGTAGTCTGAGTCACTGGGCAGTATATGAGACCTCAAAGCCCACCTCCACAGTGACACACTTTCTCCCACATGACCACACCTACCACAACAAAGCCACACCTTCTAATAGTGCCACTCCCTTTGGAGGCGTTTTTTTTTTCAAGCCACCACACTAGAGTTACTTAGAGAAGCATGAGTAAAAGATTACCTATAGTTGCTTTGGGTGAGGGGTCCTATAGGAGCATGGACAACTTACAGGTAGCTACACTACTGAAGAGCAACCATTAATTGCTATATCTGCAGAGAAGGATAGTGACTTCATGAGCACTTCCCTCCCCTCTGTGATGGAACACTATTGGCCAAGCCTTGTGGTAGTCTCTGTAATGGAACACTATTGGCTCAGCCTTGTGGTAGTCTGTGATGAAACACTATCGGCCCAGCCTTGTGGTTGTTTCTGTGATGGAACACTATTGGTCCAGCCTTGTGATAGTCTCTGTGATGGAACACTATCGGCCCAGCCTTGTGGTAGTCTCTGTGATAAAACACTATTGGCCCAGCCTTGTGGTAGTCTGTGATGGAATACTATTGGGCCCAGCCTTGTGATAGTCTCTGTGATGGAACACTATTGGTCCAGCCTTGTGGTAGTCTCTGTGATGAAACACTATTGGTCCAGCCTTGTGGTAGTCCCATGCAGACAAAAACAATCCAGTAAGAGAGGGCAACAAGCATGTCATGCCCGGAGGAAAGAGTTTCATAGTATTTGGTTTTCATACACATATGTGCATGTGTATGCAGAGGTCAGACGTCAACATCGGGTGTCTTTCTCAATGATTCCCTACCTTATTTGTAGAGAGAGGGTCTCTCACTGAACTATAGTTCACTGGTTCAGGTAGACTGGATAGCCAGTGAGCTGAGGGATCCTCCAGTCTCCACCTCTAGAGCAATGGGGCTCCAGGCACTTGCCATCAGGCTTAGCATTTTTTGAGCTTGGGTTCTCATGGCAACAGAGGAAGCATCTCCCCAGCAGAGCCATCTCCAGCCCCATTATCATTTTCAATGCATATCTTCGTTGCACAAATCCTAATTGGTTTTATTAATAAAAGCACAGAGTCATATATCAGGGTGAAAGCTGAAAGATCAGAGAAGCGGAGCAGCCAGCCACTAGAGTTCTTATCTCTATGAAATCCTCAGCCTAAAGGAGCCCTGAGTTCCTATCTCCTCCTGCCTTATATTCCTCTCTCTGCCCAGCCATATCACTTCCTGTCTCCACCTTCTTGGTGCTAGGATTAAAGGTGTGTGCCACCACTGCCTGGCTCTGTTTCTCCTTTAAGCTGAATCAATCTTGTGTAGCCCAGGCTGGCCTTGAACTCACAGAGATCCGTCGGCCTCTGCCTCCTGAGTGCTGGGATTAAAGGGGTGTGCCACCACTGCCTGGCCTCCATGGCTAACTAGTGGTTGGCTTTGCCCTCTGATTTTTAGGCAAGCTTTATTTGTTAGATCACAAACAAAATATCACCACACATCTTAGTTGTCCTACACATTCCCCAGTGTTTGCTGCAGGAAATCTGTAATTCTCACATTATTATTATTATTATTATTTTGTTTTGTTTTGTTTTTGTTTTTGATTTTCTAGACACAGTTTCTCTGAAGCTTTGGTGCCTGTCCTGGATCTCGCTCTGTAGACCAGGCTAGCCTCGAACTCACAGGGATCTGCCTGGCTTTGCCTCCCAAGTGCTGGGACTAAAGGGGTGCACCACCACCACCCGGCCAGCTCTCACAATCTTAATCCATGTGAAGTGGAAACTTACAGTGATTGACTGCTCATTTCCAGGCTTACTGGCAATTCTGACCATCTATCACACGCTCATTGTCTGTTCATATATCTTCATTTTGGGGAAATGATTCTTCACATTTTTCTTTTTGAGTTTTTGTCTTTTTATTGATTTGTAGGATTTTTAAACTATTCTTAACACAAATCTTTCATGTGATGTATATTTTTAGTATTTTATCTGTGTCATACCTTTTCATTTTTAATGTTTTTTATGATGAAAGTTTTAATTTGGACAAAGTCCAATTTATCCTCTTAATTTTCTTTTAATCTTAGTGCTTTGATGATCTAATGTGAATCTTCTGTCCAAGTATGCAAAACGCATGATGCTTTTAAAACAGAAACTGACAGGCTGTTTTTAAAATATATGAAAATATGATGGGTTTAGAACTTTTAAAAATGATCTGAGAAACTAAAGCAAATTTGGAGAACAAAAGCTGCTTAGTTTTAAGACTTTTAAAGAACGCTAAGAAGACATGAATATGGTAATTTTGCAGGAACAGACCAATAAATCAATGGAGTGGGAGAGTGTAGAAGTAGATTTATACACACAAGATCAATTGATTTTTGTCAAAGGAACCAGGACTACTCAATAGATAAAGGAAAGTCTATTAGCAAAGTTGTTTTAAAATGTCTAGTCGAATACATAGAAAACATTCACATTAAACCAGCTGTGTGTGGCAGCACACACCTGTCACACACCTGGGAGTCAGAGGCAGGAGGATTACTGGAAGTTTGAAGCCAATGTCATCAGCAAAATGAATTCCAGGTCATTGAGGGTTACACAGAGAAAAAACAAATCATACTGTTGCCCATCACACACACACACACACACACACACACACACACACACACGCACACGCACACACACACACCCTCTGTGTAGTGGATTATACTGTTGAACATAGCCAGACAGCTTTTAATCTATTTCAATTTTTGGAGTGTGTGTGTGTGTGTGTGTGTGTGTGTGTGTGTGTGTGTGTGTCTGAACCTGAACTCAGCCATTCAGCTAGACTAGTTGGCCAGGAATTCCCAGGAGACTTACTGTCTCTGCCTCCCCAGCACTAAGATTACATGTGTGTGTGTGAGTGATTAGGGTTTGGCTTTTATGTAGCTGATGGTGGTTCCAAACTCACATCCTCAGGCTTTACCCATTTTGCCACCACCACCACCTCACCTCCCCGGAGACATGGTTTCTCTGTGTAGCCCTGGCTGTCTTGGAACTCACTCTGTAGACCAGGCTGGCATCCAATGCACAGAGATCTGCCTGCATCTGCTTCCTGAGTGCTGGGATTAAAGGCTTGTGCCACCACCACCTGGCCAATTTTGCCGGTTTTAAGGCTTATCTTCACCTAAGTATTTTTTCCTCTTTGATGGTCTTTGGCATGTTGTGTCCTTCAAGACTGAAATCAGATGTGAGCTTCTTTCTGAAGCTATTTGTGACCCTCCTTACCACAGACTTCTTATCTAACACTTAGAGCAGTCTCCTATCACTTCAGACACTGTGTTGTGGTCAAGTACATACATGTGCATCATAATCACCCTCCAAAATAGTGTTTTCCTATACCAGCTTCTGTTTGTCACAGATGTCTGTGAGCCACGTAAGAATGGATACACTAAACTTCAAAATCAAATGTGTCAAAGGAGCCAATGCACAGCAGAGCAGAGTGGGCACCAGAAAAACAGTGAGAGCTTCCATCACAGGCCACACAGAAGGACTGAGGAAATAGATGTGGAAGGAAGGGAGAGGTGCTTTGGTTTCTAGCAATATGAGGAAAGGCATAAATCAAACACAAATGACCTCCAATGCATATTTCAATGACCCAGCCGCTAGTAATTCCCAAGCAGAAACACATTAGCAAAATTGGACAGGATCTTGCTTGAGGAACTACAGACCCCTTATCAAAAACTATAATATGATGAGAACATTCACAAGGAACACCAGAGAAATAATGGGCCATTCAGTGTGACCTTCCCCTATTTTTCTATGTCTTTCTGTTCACAACAAATACTTGTAAGGCCAGTGTTGTATGTCTAGTCTCATTGCCGTGGTAGACGATTTGGATTCTCTTTGAATTTGTCACTGTTGAATGCTTCAGTTCTTTTTACCGTAAACCCACTGCTGTGATTCACCTCACATTGCCTCAGACACAGCTCAGTCAGAAAATATAGGGCCAAGACGAGGTTGTCCATTCTCTCCACATCAATTCAATGTAGTAGCTGAAGTTTTAGCTAGAGCAATAAGACAACTAAAGGAGATCAAGGGGAAATGGGAAAGAAGGAGTCAAAGTATAGTTATTTGCAGATGATATGATAGTACACATAAGTGACCCTAAAAATTCCACCAGGGAGCTCATAAAGCTGATAAAAAAATTTTCAGCGAAGTGGCTGGATACAAAACTAACTCAAAAAAAAAAAAGAAAAAAGAAAAACAGTAGCCCTCCTATGTATAAATGACAAATGAAACAAACTCTTCACAATAGCCTCAAATAATAGAAAGTATCTTGGAGTAACTCTAACCAAGCAAGTGAGAGACTTGTATGATTAAAAACTTCAAGTCTTTGAAGAAAGAAACTGAAGACAATGTCAGAAGATGAGAAGACCTCCCATGCTTATGGATTGGTAGGATTAACATAGTAAAAATGACCATCCAATCTACAGATCTAACACAATTCCCATCAAAATTTCAATTTAATTCTTTACAGGCCTTGAAAAGACAATTCTCAACTCCATATGAAAAAAAAAAAAGAAAACCCAAGATAGCTAAAATGATCGTGAACAGTAAGAGAAGTTCTGGAGTATTACCATCCCTGATTTCAAGCTCTACTACAAAGCTGTGGTAATAAAAACCACAAGGTATTGGCATAAACCCAGACACCTTGATCAATGGAATTGAAGACCCAGACATAAATTCACATACCTATGGACACTTGGGTTTGTTTTGTTTTGTTTTGTTTTGTTGTTGTTTTGTTGTTGTTTTGTTTATAAAGAAGCTAGAAAGACACAGTGGGGAAAGACAGCATCTTCAACAAATGGTGTTGGTCAAATTGAATGTCTGCATGTTGAAAAACGCAAATAGATCCATATTTATCTGCACAAAACTCAAGTCCAAGTAGATCAAAGACCTCAACATAAAGCCAGATACACTGAACATAATAGAAAAGTAGGGGACAGCCTTGAACTCATAGACACAGGAGACAAGTTTCTGAACAGAACACCATTAGCACAGGCACTAAGATCAATAATTAATAAATGGGACCTCATGAAAATGAAAAGCTTCTGTGAGGCAAAGGACACAGTCAATCAAACGAAGGGGCAGGCCACAGAATGGGAAAAGATTTTTTTACCAGCTACATATCTGATAAAGGACTAATATCCAAAATATGTAAAGAATTAGATGTCAAAAAACTAAATAATTCAATTAAAAATGGGGCATATATCTAAAAGAGAATTTTCAATAGAGGAATCTCAAATGACTGAAAACAATACCCTTAGCCATCAGGGAAATGCAAATCAAAACTACTTTGAGATTCCATCTTACACCTGCTAAGTGACAAGTGACAGCTCATGCTGGAGAGGATGTGAAGCAAGGGGAACACTCCTCCATTGCTGGTGGAAGTGCAAATTTGTATAGCCACTATAGAAAATCAATATGGTAGTTCCTCAGAAAATTGGCAATCAATCTGCCTCAAGACCCAGCTATATCACTTTTGGGCATATACCTAAAGGATGCTCTATCCTACCACAAGAACACTTGCTCAACTATGTTCATTGTAGCTTTATTTATAATATAGCCAGAAACTGGAAACAACCTAGATGTCTCTCAACTGAAGAATGGATAAAGATAATGTGGAACATCTACACAATAGAGTATTACTCAACTGTTTTTTTTTTTTAATGGCATCATGAAACTTGCAGGCAAATGGATAGAACTGGAAAAAAAAATCATCCTGTGTGAGGTAACCCAGACCCAGAAGACAAATATGATATGCCTTGCCTAGTCATCATCAGAGAGGTTTCCTCCAGCAGCAGATGGGAGCAGGTGCAAAGACCCACAGCCAGACATTATACAGAGAGAGAGTCCAAATTGGAAATCTCCATTGGGTCTCTCTCCTTGGAGATCTGGGAACATCATGGAAGAGGGGAAAGAGAGACTGTAGCAGTCAGAGGGGATGGAGGACAGGAGGAGAATGTGGACACCCACAGAGTCAAGGCTCACAGAGACTGAAATGGCAAGCATAGTGCCTGCATGGGTCTGCACCAGGTCCTCTATATATGTGTTAGGGCTGCTAGCTTGGTGTTCTTGTGGGACTGCTAACAGTGGGAGCGGATGTATCTGTGACTCTTCATACTGCTCTTGAGACTCTTTTCCTCCTATTGGGTTGCCTTGTCTAGCCTCAATATGAAGGCTTTCAGCTTGTCTTTTTTTTTTTTTTTTCTTGTTTTGTCCTGTTTGGCTGTCGTCTTTTGGAAGCCTGCTCTTTTCTGAAAAGGAAACAGAGGGGGAGTGGATCTGAGGGAAAGGGGAGGTGGGGAGAGCTAGAAGGAGTGGCGGGAGTCAACTATGGTTGGGATGTATTGTATGAGAGAAGAGTCTATTTCAATTAAAAAGGGGGGAAAAAAAAAGAATGCTTTATGCTCCATGGAACTCCCTGACTCAATTCTAAGCAGCAAGATGAAATGGAAAGACAATAATGTTAAGAGATTTTTTTTTTAACTGTTCAGATTTTAATTTTGGTTGAACAACATAATGAAGCCTGTTAAGATCTCAGTTTATTTGTGAGACTGTCTCAATAGGGCCCTGTTTGTTTGAAATCATACCTTTGTTTCAAAGGGAAGATTGTTCTAGTTATATTTTTAGGTTGACTTTTTTACATGAAAATATATTGTGTTTATCAAAAAGATGGTTTTTAATGACTACATAAAAATAGCCTAAGAACGGTGGTTGCTTTATTGTAGAGGTGCATTAGCTTTTTACTACATGCAGCCTTAAAGTACTTAGATGAATAAAGCTATTACTCCTGGTATTATCATTATCATCCCAACTGTTAATAAGATTCCTTAGATGTGCTGAAATAAAGGGCAAAGCCATTGTCGAAACTTTTCATGTGATCCCTCGCCCAGCCACCTCGCTGGGTGGCCCCCTTCTCCTCCCCCAGCCCTATACATGAAAACCAAACATGAGTGAAGGAAACCATACACGAGTTTCCTTCACATGTGTGTACCCAGCATTCACAGGAGGAAGCGGTCTGAGTAACGGGGAGGCCCAGAAGTCAGCCTGTTCAATGCAAACAGGACTGTGTTTCCTACTCTGGGGAAGCCTATAAATACCCAAAACATTCTCCTCTTCTTGGTGACTCGTTTCTCAGGTCACACTTTCCAGTCCCTTTCATCCTCAGTAGACACCGTGTCTAAAGTGTCATCCTTGGCTTCATCGTTGTACATACTATATGGAGTGGACAGTTGAATTTATTTTGCTTTTTCATTTACATTCTGCTTCACACACACACTAAATAAATGTCTGCCTGCAAAAATTAGTTAAAATTAATACAGTTGGGACTAGAGAGATGGCTCAGCAGCGAAGAGTAGTTGTTGCTTTTACAGAGGGCGGGAGTTTGGCGTCCACATCAGATGGTAAAGCATCCTATAACTCCAGCTCCAGGTGAACCTACATTCTCTTCTGGCTTCTAAGGACACATATACACGCACATGGCACACATAGAGAGAGACACACACATGTACATAAATAAATAATAAAATCTCAGCTGGATGGTGGTGGTGCACACCTTTAATCCCAGCACTGGGGAGGCAGAGGCAGATGGATCTCTGTGAGTTCGAGGCCAGCTTGGTCTACAGGGTGAGTTCCAGGAAAGCCACGGCTATACAGAGAAACTCTGTCTAGTTTTCATTTCTGGACCCATATAAATTGGACATCCTTTTGACTCAAAAAAAAGTTTATGTTTAATTTATTTTTACTTTTTATTATATTTATTAATTGTCTTGTGTAGTGGAATGGGGCATGTGCCACGGTATACCTATGGCAGAGGACAACTTGGGAACTCATTCTTTTTTATTCTACTGTGTGGGTCCCCAGAGCCGAACTCAGGTCAGCAGACTGAGCAGCAAACACCTTTATCCACCATGACATCTCATGGCCCCCATTCTGGATACTTTTGATAAAAGGTTTTATCTGTGTATTCTTCTATTCCCAGTTAAACAGCCAAAAAAATCCATTGTATTTACATAAACAAGAGACAACTCAGAAACTGAGATAGGAAACATTTCAGAGAGTATCAAGTTATGAATAAGGAATGCTACCGCAGATTACAATGTAATCCCTTCTTCACAGATGAGCTCAACTTCTCACATAATCAGGATTTCGTCACAAAAGATGGGCCTGCTCTGAGTTATGGCTAACAAAAAGGCAGTGATTGCGTTTGAAACAAAAGTAATTCTGACTTTTGGAAAAAAGCACATCTACAGCCATATTCCTGCGCCTCTTTCTTAAGTAACTTTTTATGATTGGAGACGTGTATGTTCATTTCTTCCACGAGACAAATATATTTCTTAGCATATGCTAGGAGAATGGTGAGTTAGAGGAGATGGGTGGAATTGTCCACAGAATTTGTTTTGTTTTGTTTTCTTGTTTTTGGTTTTGTTTTTGCTTTTCTAGTAACACAAATGCGGGAAAAGTGGCATTTTTGTCTGTGAAAGCTGACGGGGTTTTAAAGTAGAAACCTGGCCCTGAAAGAAATCCCAGCACTCCAATCTTGTCCGTTTCATGTAATGAGGGACAAGAAAGCGTTTTCATTGTGTTCTAAAACAGCATTAGCCACAGGAAGAAGCTAGCAAATGGTTTCACTCACGGTCTCATTGTTCATGTAAGTAATCTGAAGTATTATTTTCTGTTAATGTCAGACCAGAAAACGGAGAGGCTTAGTAATGGTACCAGCAGTCACAACATGGCGATTTTACTCTCTTGTCCCAGGGTGAACATTTGGTTCAGGATTTCAGCTCAGCCATAGAAAGAGTCTTGGGCTAAGCGGAACATGTCATAAGGTCAGGGACTAGAGATGGTCTCAACCACAAGGCACAATGTTTTAGGCCCCTTGATAGGCTCTCCTCCCTGATTTGATGTAACAGTTCCCAAGACTCCAGTGTCCTATTTCTGAGTGCCGCAAATACCTTCAGCTTAGTCTGATATTTTTGCCTGAGTCTGATCATTTATTCCTAACTATATGTGCTTCCCTCTGGTTATAAAGAAAAAAAATTGACAAATGGGTGTAGTTAAAAAAAAAAGAAAGAAAAAGAGGGGAAAATGCCTCATGTCTACAAATAAGTCAAAGCTATGAATCTCCCCAGTGATGCCATGACTAGCTGCTTGGCCATGCAATGGTCTAATTTTATAGCTCATCTTCCAATTAGCCGTGTTCAGTGACTTCAGCACCATATCAGACTATATGTCATGACAAGGATGCTCACAATTCACTGTGATCTGCTTCTAGAAGACAGTGTGCCTTACAAAGAAGAGATGATTCTATATCATCAGCATGTAAAGAGAGCCGGCCAAGGGGAAAAGCACTTTTCTAGGGCCCCGAGGGAATGTTTGCAAAGCCCAGAATAACCAAACTCAGACCATTTTTTTCCAAAAAGGTCAGGGTCCGGCGGAGAAATGGGAATTAATATAAATCATGATTATACAAAGCCTGGCTTATGGGGCAGAGGTTCTGTCTGAACAGTGATTCATTCTGACAGGGGTAGGGGTTGAGAAAAGCTTCCCAGAAGGAAGTAACATTGACGATGGCCTCAGAGGATCAATTAAACAGAGAGAAGGGAAAGACCCTGAAGGCTGGGATTGGTCCTTGCAAAAAAGATGTGGACTCAGAAGGGGGAAAAAAGTATTTAGTAATAGACGCGCTCTGAGCAGGAAAACCAGTTTCTTTGTGTTGAGTTACAATGTTTCCAGTGACAGTATCTATCTGAGCACTGGGAGGCTTACCTGCTACAGGCAAGCTGGTGAGAACTTATTTGCAATTGTTTAGGGAAGAGGAAAGCAGGCCTTGACAGTCCAAGAGACAGCGGGGAGAGAAGACAGTACTTGGCTCAAGAAAGCTGGAGAAGTCTTACCAATGAGATTTCATGACAGACATCATGGAGGGAGGGAGGGAGGAAGGGAGGGAGGGAGGGAGGGAGGGAGGGAGGGAAAGGTCAAATATAAACCCTAAAGATGACCACAGATGTGAGAGTGGAAGGAGGGCTCACTGGGAAGCAGGCGGGATTACAGGGATAGGAACAGGATAAGAGAGAGGGTGATGGAGATCCACATGATGAAAACACATATGTGCATGTATGACTGTATCTCATAAAACTCATCGAGTATAATTAAAATATGTTAACCAAACACTAATATACATAATATATACCTGTTATGGAGGATATATGCATATTTATCTTCCATAGGTTCTTGGTTGACCGGCTGGATGAAAAGTAGATAGATACACGTTCGCCATGTGACTTGGAAAAGCCCCTCTGTCTGCATAATGTCTCCAACTCCTTCTCTAGATGTTCTCATCCTCTGAAGCTTGATTGACAGCAGCAGTATCCAAGCCCTCCTACTCCAGCATCCTTCCAGGCCAAAACTCATCACTTTTTTTTTTTTTATTACACACAGTATTATTATTATTTTTACTTCTGCATTCTATCCCAGGTGGATATGTACATTTCTATATCCCCACAGGCAAGTGTATCTGCAAAGTATTTTGCAAAGCCATGTTCTATTCAGCTTTGTATTTCCCAGTGTGGATTTATATCCAGCAAATAACCACTAAGGGATATAGCTCGACCTCACTGAAATACCACCCCTAGCTAAGATGGTTCACGCAAAAGCATTATTGAGTCATGATTCTCAGTGTCGGATACATGTCAGAGGTGAGGAAAATAATAAAGTTTGGGGAAAATGTTAATGGCGATGTTTTCATTTTCGTATGTGTTAGAAAGACATTACGCACCTAACCCATCAACTCATGACCCAGCGCGAACCTGTAGGACCAGGTTCACTCAAAATGCAACCATGAAATGTTCCTCGCTACCCAGAACTCCTGGTACTCTAAAACTCACAACCTTGTCACCTGTTTGGCCTAGAAACTCCATTTATTATTCCTGAGTCAGATATGCCCCCCCCCAAAAAAAAATAACCCTCGGAATCAGAGTCTACGTCATCTTTCTTCCTTCAGCCTCATTCAGGGATGCAGGGATGTGATTCCTTATCCTGACCTGAGGGTCTCCAGTTCACAAGACCCTCTGTTAACCCAGCCAGTTGTCATCAAATTCCCCATATTCTGAGCCTGTTCTCACAATGTTTCTCTCACCTTTTTGAGTTAACAGAAACGATCACTCCTACGCACTGTATTTTCCCTGTAGCTGCCAGAGGTGTTTTCTGTACCACACCCATCATACCAGACCTGAAGACAGCGGTGTTATCTGTCCAACTCTTCATCACAAACTCAAGAAATATCTCCCATCCACATAGCCATAGTATAAGAACATATTAGCCATTGCTCTCTCTGTGGTATCTTTTATTGATCGGGCAGTTACCCTCCATGATGTCTAGATTGCTTTAAAATAATTCAGTAAACACAAAGTTATTCAAAAGAGGCTTATTCAAGATCAAAGAAAATGAACTAAAAAACTGTTAATTGTGGAATCTGGAAAAACATATTTGAAGCTCATCCTGCTATTCCTTCTGATTATGTGCATATTTAAATGTAAAACAAATGAAGAGCTTAGGAAAAATAAAATTACCACACAGACAAGGTCAAACCCCATACTAACTCCAACAGTAAATGCTGTTGCATCTAGTTTTAAAATACATCGGTTGGCTTTTTAAAATGTATTCTTTACTTATTACTTGAGAATTTAATAAAATCACATCATGTGTTTGATCAAAGCCACTCCAGCCTCACCTCACCATCTCCTCCACCAAGTCTCTCTACCAACCATACATACTCAGTTTTTAACCCACTAAATCCAATTAGTACTACCAGTTTGTGCATGAGTGTAGGGTCATCCAGGGGAACATGGGCAACCTACCATGGGCCACATCCCTGAAAACTGACTACCCATCCCCGAATTACCAATTGGCCATAGATCCTGAGCTATGGGAACCACATATCATACTGGACCTTTTGGCTGGTTTGATCTTGTACGAGTCTTGTACGTACAGTCACAGCCACTTGAGGTCTTATTTGCAAAGTCCATGTTGTTGTTTTACAACAATGCCTCCTCTTCCTCAAAGACATCTGAGATGTAGTTTTTACTCTTACTGTTCTAAATTAAACTACTCTTTCTCTCTACTGAACTCAGAGGATTTTCTGGGCCACCCTCTCTACATCTATACCTTCGCTTATGTCCACATTCCACACTAAATGCAGAGTCATTTCTTCAATATACAAGTCAGATCATGTTACTCTGCTGCTCCCAAACCTTTATTTCCTAATTTTCACAAAGTAAAATTCATATTCTTTACTTGGCTTTAAAGATCCTATATTAACTACCTTCTTCCTCTCTGGATTCCTCTTTCATATTCTTTTTTTTTTTCACTCTCTTTGATCCTGCTACACCGGCTTCCCTGTATCTCCCCCCAAAATGGCAAATCTGTGCTTGCCTGGAGGTCTTTGAACTTCTTAGGAAACTTGCTCCAGTTGGCTAAGGGTCCTACTTCCTTCCTGCCTCTGCACAAACGGCCGATGAACAGAGCAGCAGCACAGTGCTACAGGCTGGCAACTGTTCTACCCACTTCTGCTTCACTTCTCGCCAGGAATTCCATCACGAAAAGGGATGTTGGTGAGTGTTTTGTCTATTTCTCCTGAATGGAAGGCAGGTTCCTTTGGGACAAAGTCATTGCCCCATTTTTGTTGACTGTGGAATCCCTATCAGCTACAAGAGTGTGTGGCACAGGGTGGGTGTTGAACAAACACTGAAAGACAAGTCAGAAAGTCATAGTGCCACCTTCCATTCTGGATTCAGAAATTCCAGGCCAACTTACATCTTCCATCAAAAGAAGTTCCATATTCCTCTTCTCTGAAGTAGTATTACTCACCAGGGCAGAAGGAAGAAGTAATGACTAGTTGGTTCGCTTATACATGGAAATAAGATCATCACAAAGCAGACACATGATTTCAAATGAGATATGAGCAGCATCATGGAAATCTCCACCGGGTACAGCTATCCTCTGGGCATATGATGATGCATAGCTATCTGCATAAGGAGTATTGCTGGTGTAGGCAGAGGCAGAGGGAAAACCCACATTGTTTTCCTAGTACATTAATAAACCAAGTTCCCACTGGGGACCAAAGGAGAAACACTAGGAAAGCCATGGGTCATTTCCTGTCACAGTGGAGGTGATGAGGGCAATATCAAAGGAGATACTAGGTCTTTTCCATTCCCAATTCTCCCCTAAGTCTATCAAAAACCAATTATACTATGAAAGGAAGAGAAGACAGGGACTGTTTTACTGTCTTCTGCACCCAATAGGGTTTTTATTATCTATGTTCTTGGCCACTACCCAAAGGAATGCACACAAAGGGAACTTAGCATATACCAAGCTGAATGGGATGGTATTGCTTTCTAAGAAGGCTGTGGCTATCTGTTGGGGTGGCGAGAGCATTTGTGACAATAAGAATATAGTCTTGCAGATTTCCTAGAGCAAAGCTTGAAGGAGCTCACCGTTATTAACTGTACTAATTTGAACAAGTGAACAATTTACCTTCTCTGTGACAGTCTGAATGAGGAATGTGTCCTGTCATCTCACACACTTCAATGCTTGCTCATCAGTTGGTGGCACTATTAGGGTAGACCCAGGAGGCATGGCTTTGTTAGATACAGTGTCCCCCTGAACTTTGAGAATTTAAAAAGTTGTTCCATTTCTAGTCTGTTATCTCTTCTTTGCACCAGAGGTTCAAGATGTGAACCCTGAGCTGCCTGTTCCTGCTACCATGTCTGCCATTCGCTGCCATGTCTCTCTGCCATAACAAATTTTTAACCTTCTGGAAACCTAAGTTGGAATAAACCCTTCTTTGTATAAGTTTCCATGGCTGTGATGGTTTGGTTTTTTTTTTTTTCTTTCTTTCTTTCTTTCTTTCTTTCTTTCTTTCTTTCTTTCTTTCTTTCCTTCCTTCCTTCCTTCCTTCCTTTCTTTCTTTCTTTCTAACTTTCTTTCCATTTTTGGTTTTTTGAGACAAGGTTTCTCTGTGTAGTCCTGCCTGTCCTGGATCTCGCTCTGTAGACCAGGCTGGCCTCGAACTCACAGAGATCTGCCTGTCTCTGCCTCCTGAGTGCTGGGATTAAAGGCATGCACCAACACCACCCAGCAGTTACGATGTTTCATCACAACAACAAAAAAAGTAACTAATATATTCTCTGTCCTTCAGTGTCTCCCCTGAAAAACAGAGGAACAGTGATGCTTTATCTACATGACTAAGCACAGTGACATAAGCATTTTAGTCATCCAATGGAGATGGAAAGGATTTAAAAAATGCATTTAATTGAAGTGGGCTCTTGAGCTACTAGCTGAGTTATTAGAATATTTAATGCCTCTAAAATTTTCCTTGCGAATGAAGTCCTAGGTAATATTATTAACTATTCTGTTTTTTCAGCATACTTTGTGTCATTCTAGATGATACAATTATATATTTCTTTAATGCAAGTCGTATGGACTATTTTTCCTTGGAATGACAATAAGTAGAAAGAATAATTGGCAATTATTGTTACAGGGTTCTAATGCAATGAATAGAAAATGGTTGTGTTATTATATTTTCTTTAAAAAATAAAGGCATGTGTGACCCCTGTGATCTCCTCTGATGACTCCTCAACAGCTATCCAATGAAGAAAGATGGGGACATTTGCTGTAACAGATTTTCATTGCAGATTTATTTTATATTGCCTTTTAATGAAGACATCAAGTATTTGGGTGAGAGAGAGGAGAGACAGGTACAGACTATAATCCACGTGTGATTCCAATCTGCAATTGAACATCTATTGGGTTAAGATGTTCTTATTTTGACAATTGTGAAAAAAAGAAAACAAGACACTAGACTCAAGAACACCACTTGTCAATTCGACAACAGAATCCAGCCTATTCAACTTTTCCTTTAATGATTTGAACAAAGACTACCGTGACATGTAAATCTAATCTGCCAGTACCACTACAAATGGCAAAATGATGAACAGTACTCAATGAGCCACTGGAGAATTGAAAAGAGGGAGGCAGCCTGAATTGTTACTAAAACAAACTGTAATCGAAGATAAATGTGGAATCGTGTTTATTAAAATGCAGAAGGACGTGAATAACAAAATCCCATGTAGTGCTTAGCTACTCATTCAAGTCCTTTGCTAAGAGGCACGGATATTTAAAAAAATAAATTACATTAATTGTTTCCCAGTAGCTTAACAATGTTCATCTAGCTGAGGAGAGAGAGAGACACAAGAACAATGTGACCATGGATATGTTCACACACACACACACACACACACACACACACACACACACACACAGCAGAAGGGTAAGCATTGCAGTCACCTTGTGGAGATTTCAGTGAAAAGAGAATATGTCCCACTGAAATGATATCATGACCTGAAAGCATGAGAAAGATGTGCAGATTAAAATTGTAATGGATGCTAAAATTCTAGGCACTAAGGTACAGAGGAGGAAATGGTGAGAGAAGATACTGTAGAAACAAAAAGATGAGTTATGGAGACACTAATTTATATTGTAGCAACACGACTTCATCACATAGGCATGAAGAATAGACACAAAGATTAGGCCATGAAGCAGCCTGCTTATATACATGTTACGTGTTGGTCACACAGGCGGTGCCATAGAGGATGAAGGGACAAGAGGAGGGAAGAATGATGTGAGAATCACACATCTGAATAATGGCCAGATATAGTGGTATTTGCTTGACCCATGACCTTGCGCTATAGAGCCCGAAAGAGGTAGTGCTTCCTGCCATTGTATGTGACCTCTTAAAAGGAAAGGGAGAAGGGTCACATGGTCCTTCTTCCCTGCTTCCCTGCTCCGGGTCAGACAGAGGACGACTTCAGCTGTCTACTCCATTCTGTATTTGTGAATGTATTTCCTCAATTTACCTTAATAAATTTCCCTAATACTTCTTAAATAGACTCCGGTGGATTTATCGCTTTATCTGGCAAAGCAAGACGTGAAAGTACCAGTAAGACATGAAGCCACGTGGCAATGCATAGAGTAATAGAAATGGGCTGAGTTAAGTTGTAAGAGCTAGCTAGAGAGAGAATCCTGACCCATAGGCCTTACAGTTTAGAGAGAGAGAGAGAGAGAGAGAGAGAGAGAGAGAGAGAGAGAGAGAGAGGTGACTCAGCAGTTAAAAGCACTGACTGATGTTCCAGAAGAACTGGGTTCAATTGCCAGGTTGGCCCGAGAATTATATAGACAGATAGAATAAAGGAAGAAGGGACCTCCTTTGGGCCCTATAGCCCAAGGTCATGGGGGGAGCAAATACCACTACAGGCAGAGATTCAAGTGTGTGTTCAGTGTCACCGTGTCCTCTGCAGGAATTAGGAGCCAAAAGGAAGAACAAAAAATCCATGAAGATCTAGGACAAGATGATCAGAGAGTTCCACGGGGAAACCCTAAGAGCCCTGGGCCATACAAGCCATTGAAATAGACCTTTACAAAAGAAGTAATTTCCAGTATTGAATGCAACCCAGAGATCCATTAAAATGAGGACTTTAAAATGATCCTCAAAATTTTACAGGCAGACTGATTGCCAGGTGTAATGGATACACCTTTAATAGAGGGGCTGAGGTGGACGACAAATTAGAGTGTATTTTAAAAAGTAAGTGGGAGATGAAACCGTGTAGCATGGACCAGCTCAGAAAGCTCGGTAAGGGAGGAAAGAAACAAAGCTATCCCTAAAGTAATAGAAGTGATTTGACTCGGTTTATAGGAGAAGAAGGGAGAAAGTGGATGAGAGTAGAATTCAGGGTTCCTGGGGGGCAGGCAGCAGGGAGTGGATTCCATTGGTTTTAAGTAGGAGGGGTGTATATCTCATCTTCTTAAAAGGTATACAAAGAAAATGTGAGATGTGTGGCTAAGCTGGTGGGTGAGGTGTCAACAGCATCAAAGGTGAACAGTTCTGCAACAAGATCTTGTGATGGTAGCTACATCTAAGTCTCATATTTCTTATTGTATTTCTTTGTCATTTTTTTCTTTTTCCATACAGGGTTTCTCTGTATATCCCTAGCTGTCTTGGAACTCTTTCTGTAGACCAGGCTGGCCTTGAACTCACAGATATGCTCATGCCTCTGCCTCCCAAGTGCTGGTATTAAAGGCGTGTGCCTCCACCGGCCAGTTCTCAGTCTACTTCTTAACTCACATGAAGCAGTTTATTCAAAGGTGATCTGAGAATTCCTCTTTACAGAGAGCAACCATGGAGCCCGCCTCCTGCCAGTTCTATGATAGGGAATGAAAGTAATATCCTCAGGCAACCTGAACTTCATATGAGGGCAGGTGAGGGCTCTGTCTTGTTTCGTCCGGTGGCCCAGTTTTGCCGTGGAAGGTAGTAATGTCAGCCCCTGGGCAGTCAACATGGCAGCATACAAAGGGATTAGTCTTGATCAGCCTGCCCCATCATCACTAGTTACATGACACATACATATTCTCATTGCCAGAAGGGTCAGTGTTGTGGATGGAAGCATCACTGGAAGATGCAAAGATGTGGCAAACATCCTTTCCTTCTGTCACTTGTGTAGCTAGAGTTTTCCTGCCTGGCCCACAGTCAGGACCAATCTCTCTCACCCACCAGTCCCACAGCCGTTCAGACCCAACCAAGTAAACACAGAGACTTATATTGGTTACAAACTGTATGGCCGTGGCAGGCTTCTTGCTAACTGTTCTTACAGCTTAAATTAATCCATTTCTATAAATCTATACCTTGCCATGTGGCTCGTGGCTTACCAGCATCTTCACATGCTGTTTGTCATCGTGGCGGCTGGCAGTGTCTCTGACTCAGCCTTCCACTTCCCAGCTTTATTCTCCTCCTTGTCCCGCCTATACTTCCTCCTGCCTGACTACTGGCCAATCAGTGTTTTATTTACCAACCAATCAGAGCAACACATTTGCCATACAGAACATCCCACAGCACTTGTCTGAAGCAGATGGCCCATTCTTCCTACCATCCTTCCCTTGTGAATGACGTTTTTACAGGTCATCTGCAGACTGAGCCACTGGAAACAGTCTTCCCTCCCCCAACACCTCCCCTTTTTCATTTTAACCCACATTAATACAAAATTCAGACTCAGAAGCTTGCTTTTAAACCATGCTAGAGAATATAATGTGTGAAGAAAATCCTAGGAGTCAACAAGGTTATAGAGGTTTTAGCAATATAAACATGGTCCTATTCTATAGGATAGACAGTCGATCAGCATGCTACTCTCTATGTTATATTTTGAAGGGGCACTTTGCACATATGCTGGACCATAAAGACATATTCAGGAGACTGTAGAATCCCAATCACCTACCTCATAAAAACAGCTGGAGAGGTTTGGTGGCACTGGCTTTAGGAAAGGAAACCGGAGATAGAGCTACTTACCGGGAGAACAGAATGGGGTACTTGGTGTTTGTGCTCTATGCAGCAAAGTTTGGATGCAACAAAGTAGTCATTTTTAAAGAAAAGGAAATACTCATTTGTGGAGTTGTGCAAAATGTGCAAAGTCTGTAAGGGGTCTCCTGCATGAAAGAAGATCTGATGTCTTCCTACTCTTGGGATTCTGCAATGTTTTGTGTTTTTTGTGTTTGGGATGAGACACAGAGCATATGAGTATTAGTATCTGATGAGATGTTGGATGGATGCATTGACACAAAAAGTGAATTAAATTAATGCTTAAGTTTTGTGCCATAATGATTTGGCATGATGTTTTAAAAACTGGCTTAGCCATAAGCAACAGTTAGTAGGTTAATTTACTACTTAGAATAATGAATTGCAACTGATGGTAAGGGTGTTTGGGAAGGGTGGATGGAAGATCTTCAGAACTTAGATTTTGACAAAATATAAAAAAAAAATGCTATTGAAGAAATCCATATATCAGTCATGGAGGTGGGAAGGATAGAGCCATATGCAGGTGTGTAGAGATAGAAAAAGAAAGGAGAGAAAATAAGTAAATGTGTGATAGAGCAACCAGTATCTAATCTTATCACTGAGAGGAAATAATGAGGAAATGGAGAGGTCAGGATACAGGGGGACACTAGGTACCCAGGGAATGTGGTCCATGTGCACAAAACTTTACATGAGAGACCTATAGACGTCTGCTTCCAACTAAGAAGATAACTGACTATAACCCACTGAGTCTAGACTAAGTATAAACATGGGGATTCATGACACAGATAGGAGAATGTCTTAAGAACCAGAGCTTCAGAAGGAACTTGAACCCCAAGCTGGGATGTCATTGAGACCACCTCTTCTAAACATCCACTTTTACCTCAAACTCTGCAACTTCCATCTTGGTCTACACCCCACATGTTGTTGCAGATACAAATTCCCACTCAAACAATAGGAATTGGACTAGTTTTTATCTCTGGCTAGACAGGCAAGGCCACCTTGATTAAAATGGCTAGCAAGACTCTGCTGGTACCTCATGGATGGAGGTAGGAAGAGGCTGTTGACAGAACAAGGATGGACCAAAAAACAATGTGTATCTATTGGATGAGAATCCATGCTTTTCTAGTATACTTCCGTGAATCCTTAGACTCATCCAAACCACAGAAAGCTACAAGAACCAGGAAAGTGACCAATAACACACTTTGGAAGTCCTCATGTTCTGCCCTGACAAGTGTTGGCTCTGTAACCTGGGGCAACCTGATCCCTCCACTGGGTCATTTCTGCACCTCCATGAGAAGCAACAGCCTCATTATGCAACAACACCTAAGATTCAAAACAGTTCGGCATAGATCAGTTTTTAATCTACCGAACTGAGGCTGCCATGGTGCTTCACGTTGTACCCCACTTTTTAGTCCTACTCCATTTGTCCCAACAACAGGAAGATGTACCTCTGCTTAATCCTATGCACATAAACCAGCTCGCTCTAAGTCATCATGCTTTAGCTTAGGAGGCGGCTCTTAGTGACACAAGAGGCAGATTTCAACTACAGCGATGTCCTTCTTTTGAGTGGTTGCTCCCTAAACCTCTTAAGCTCTTTCCAGGCGTGATCGTCTGAGATCTCCAGTATCTCATTCAAGAAGCGGTGCCCAACCATGGGAAAAAGTCATCCCAGAAAACACGCTATTTATTAGCCAGGTAATATAGGGGCAAGGAATGGTGAAGGGCCTTTGTTTTATTGTTGGTTGCCAGTGTTTTGTAATCTGCACACTAGTTATACAAATTGAAGACAGAGGATAAATGTTGTTTTTAGGACTTGTAGGTGCCTTGGTCCTGGAGCGTCATAGAATGGAAATGTGGCACTTGTGTGGCACTTTGGAAAGTGGTGTTTTTGTTTTTGTTTTTTGTTTTTTTTTCGAGACAGGGTTTCTCTGTGTAGCTTTGCGCCTTTCCTGGGACTCACTTGGTAGCCCAGGCTGGCCTCAAACTCACAGAGATCCATGCTCGCCTTTAATCCCAGCACTCGGGAGGAAAGTGGTTTTTAAACTTTGGGATCAGAGTCACCTGGAGGGCTTGATAAAGGATAGATTGCTGGGCCTCATACCTAGAGCTTCTGACTCCACAGGTCTCCGATGAGGCCCAACATTTTGTGCCTCTAACAAATTCCCAGTCAGTGTCCACACCCTGGTCCGGGGAGCAAGTCCCTCAAGGTCAGAATCTTCCTAGGAGTTGCTTCATGTAATCCTGATTAGAAGTCTGTGCAGGAGACTTTATATTCATCTTCAAGACAGAAAACAAAGGCACACAAGAGTTTTAATACTTGTCTTCAGCTTCTAACCCACACATTCTAGTCTGAAATTTCACTCTTAAGCTCCATGCCCTTCACCTAGTTATTCAGGGTCACGTTAATGACCTGTATTTATAACCTGAAGACAAGCAGTTAATGGAGTTAATGGCACATCACTAATTCCGTCTGTGTACTAATGATGTACCTATGGAAAATGCTACACTTTTAAGCAAAAGAGCTGTCAGATGTTAGATTTTTGTACTAGGGAAAAAAATATGAGCATTATATGGTTTGTCACTCTAAAAGACTCTTGTGTTGAAGACTTGGTTACAATATTCAGAGACAAGCCTAGGGAAGTGATTGGTTCATGGAGGAACTGACCTACTCAGTGTTATATCCATGGATGGCTTCATAAATAAAGGTACTATTGGGAGATGCTAGAAACTGTGCACTGTGGATCTTGAAAGGAAATGGGTAGATGGCGACAAGCCTCAATGGGTGCACCATGTCGTTGGCCCTTGCTCTCTGTGTCTCTCTGTTACTTGACAGCCTTGAGGTAAGCAGTTTTCCACAACCATGTTCTTCCACTCTCTTTTTGCCTTGCTGCAGGCCTAGAAGTAAGAGATCCAGCATACCACAGACTGAAATCTATGAAACCATGACCACGGCAACTCTTTAGTCTTAGTTAGGGTTTCTATTGCTGTGGAGAGACACCACAACCACAGCAGCTCTCATAAGGCAAACATTTAATGGGGTGGCTCCTTCATAGTTCAGAGGTTCGGTCCGTTATCATCATGGTGGGGCATGGTGGCGTGCAGGCGGATATGGTGCTGGAAAGGAGCTGAGAGTCCTACATCTTGCAGGCAACAGGAAGTGGTCTCAGACACTGGGCGGTATCTTGAGCACACATGAGACCTCAAAGCCTGCTTCTATGGTGACACACTTCCTCCAACAAGGCCGTAGGTACTCCAACAAGGCCACACCTCCCAATAGCGCCTTCCCCTTTTGGGGGCCATTTTCTTTTAAACCACCACATCTTTCCTTCCTTAAGTCGCTTTTTTTCCATAGTGACTAAATAAATAAATAATTAAGCCAGGACATTCAAATCTTTTTCAATGGATTTATTCAGTGCACTTTTACATACAAATGAGCATGGTCCAAGCTTGAGGAAGACACTATAGCATTAACAACCGCCTTAGAAGTTTAATCCCATTTCCTGTGGCTAATGCTGCTTTTTATGTTTTTAGCTACTTTTTACCTCTCCCTTGGGTTAACACCTAAAATTTTATTGAAATACTGTTAAGTTTTTCCTAGATAAAAACTGGTTTCTCTATGTAATTTCCCTTTGCAAAACCAATTTCTTTATTTCATTCCTTCAAAAGTTTAAGCAAAAAAACAAACAAAAAAAAACAAAACTGTGAACTAACCTTTAAGGGCTTCTGGCTATTTTTCAAAAACTATTTTCTAATTAACTATCAGATCCAATTTTTCACATCTTTGTAAAATAAAATACCCACTATGTTCCATAGGTGAATTTTATATACATAGTTTACAGATAAAAGCATAATGATTCTAAGAACCTGCAAGTGATTTTAAGAGGTCTGGGTAGAAGTAAAAGCCATAGAAGTCTTTGAATTTAAGTTCAAAAATGTTCAATTTGAGCTTTGCGTTGTGTTTTGTTTTGTTTTGTTTTAAACTGACCTGAAAGCCTCCTCCCTGTACACTACTTTTTATAGTACCAGAAGTTGTCAGGCAAGCTTCCAAGGGAAGGATGTAACCAACAGTCACTCTTATCCAGCTTTGATACCTACGAACACAATGACCAACATGATGTCGTATCCCTAAGGGTGAAATAGTGGCACTCATACCTTGGACGTAACCAGCAGTTCTCTAAATTAGGAACTCATGCTTAGTACTAGAGATATAGCAACTACTCAGGGCTAGTGAAGTCATGAACCTTGAAGAAGAATCTCTACAGCTGTCACTTTACTAAGGGAGGATGTCCCTAACTACATTCTAAATATTTGTCCTTTTATCCACAAACAAGTGTGGTTCTCACCTCTCATTAACGAAACTTCTCTTTGCAACAGAAGGAAATCATTACAGAACAGCAGAACTCATATAAATGTAGAGAAAAATTGACCACGTGATGCCCAGTCTCAACCGATGCAGCTACAGCAATGCCTTCCCTTAAGGCTCAGGGATCATTGCAAACCAGGCTGCGAAGATTGGAAGAGGCAAAGGAACAGAAAGTGTTCTGCAAGATTGAATCCCCTAGAATGTTAGAGAAACCACACCCACGAAATCTCACCAACATGGCGGCCTAAGCATGACCTGCACAAGAACACCACCAGTAGACATGCTAAGGTGCAAGGGGGAAATCTCACGGGGTCTCAACATTGGGCAAAGAATGACGGACAGCTAAGGAATGTGGAGAGCGGGAGAAATAGTCTTCTCCAAAGAAGAGGCTCTGAACTAGCTCCAAGTGGCCAGTCCTGAAATCATATACATATAAGGGTCATTATACAGACTGAGCAGATGTATTTATGTCTTTAGGATATATATATTCATATATATGTACATATTCATATATATATATATATATGTACACAATTAAGGAAAAAGAGGCCATGAATTTGAAAGAGAGTAAAAGGAATACATTGTTAGGGGAGGAAAGGGAAAGGGGAAATGATCTAATTATATTTTAATTTCAAAAAATAATATGAAAATTTTTAAAATAAAAATAATTTAAGAAAGGATTTAACTCTGTTATGATGAAGACTTTTTATTTAAAGAAACATGTAATATAGTCATAAGACACTAATGGCAGTACATTCAGAGAAGAAGCTCTTGGCCCATACAAACTGGATTCATGGAACTATTTTCTGTACATTTTCATTCAACAAGTATTTTTTGGCATTTGTTACAGACTAGGCACTCAGCATATCATACTAAGAAGTTGGTAATACACAACAACAACAAAAAAACAGAAACAAAAAACAAAAACAAAACCTACGGACACTTCCTGAAGATAAATTAGCATGCAGTAGCACAACTGAGTTCTACAGTAACAGCATTCCAAGTGACTGGCCCCGAGGTCACCAAAGCCATTGGGATGGACTGCGAGATGGAAAGCAGTATTTCTAAGTGTTTCTATGATAAAATGGTGGGGATGGAAGAGGCAGTTGAAGCGGAGATGAGACAGTAATGAGAAATTATTACCTATCAAATGTGTCCATACTTCATTTCAGCACAGTGGAAAGCCAGAATATGGATGAGTCCCCTCTTCTATGAATGTGTGTTCCCAAGACATGCAGTGTTAAATGGAGAACAAAATTATACCTTAGGTGATTTTTTTTCATATGCATACATACATATGATAAAGTTTGATTTACAAATTAAGAATAGTAAGAAATCAATAATAATAATAATAAAATTATGTTGACTTGGTTGCTTTTCTTATATTTTTTGGTTGTAAGTCTAGCCTTTAATGGCTGAGCTATCCCTCCAGCCCAGACTTAGTTGGTTTTCTATTGCTGTGAAGAGACACCAGGACCACAGCAACTCTTGTAAAATAAAGCATTTAATTGGAGCTGGCTTACAGTTGCAGAGTGTTGTTAGTCCATTATCATCATGGCAAGAAGTATGGTGGTGTGTAGACAGACACGGTGCTGGAGCAGAAGCTGAGAATTCTACATCCAGATCTGCAGGCAGCAGGAAGAGAAAGAGCCACTGGGCCTGGCTTGGGCTTTGTGAAACCTCACAGCCCACCCTCAGTAACACGCTTCCTCCAACAAGGCCGCACCTCCTATTCCTTTCAAAAAGCGTCACTACCTGTGAGCAAGCCTTCAAATCTATGAGCCTATGGGCCATTCTAATTCAAACCATCATATATATCAGTCTATTATAACAAAGTTATATGAATGGGCTATGTCATTCAAAATACTTTGTCATTTCATATTCACCTTTACTCCTGTGATGACATGGGATACAGTATCAAAATGTTCAGACACAGTAAAATGGATGACATGGGCATTGTTAGGAATCATACAAGTAGTAGTTAAACATGGGCGTTGTGATACCACCATAGTTAGTCTGATAATCAAGGAGGCTAATAAAAGGTTAGTGAGTAGGTTGTATATACCAAGTGGATACTCTGGACAAAGGGATAGGTAATTCATGTCTCAAGTAGGACAGAACAGTATGGCATAAGATTTTATCACACTACTGGAAACAAAACACAGTGTAAAACTTAGGAATTATGGAGTTCTCTGTGGTGTGTGAGCTCTTTTTACTTTAATAAGTTAATTCAACTTATTAAACCTATAGTCAGTCTACAATTCATTTCTAACTTCTTTCTTCATTTTTTTTCACATATGCATACATGCCAAACATCCAAAGCTTGAATGTCAGACATCTGTAGTGGGCCATGGCCAGCAGTGTTTGTAGCAGAAGGCTTTTTTAGAACATTTAACACTACCCACTATAGCATGCTAATATCATAATACAGTTACAAAAGTGAGTTTTGAAATTATATTTTGCGTGAGCTCAGTTGTGCAAAAGATGAATGTGAACAAAAGGGCTGGAAGGCCAGTGAAAAATGTCAAAGAGCCAGGCGGTGGTGGTGCATGCCTTTAATCCCAGCACTTGGGAGGCAGAGTCAGGCAGATCTCTGTGAGTTCGAGGCCAGCCTGAGCTACAGAGTGAGATCCAGGACAGGCACCAAATCTACACAGAGAAACCCTGTCTTGAAAAACAAAAAACCAAAAAAACAAAACAAACAAACAAACAAAACACAAAAGGAAAAAAAATGTCAAAGAATACTGCTTCAGTTGAGATGCAGGTCATGTTTTTCCTACTGCTCAGCATTTTGTTGTTGTTTCTTTTATTCTTTTTTTTCTTTTGTCTTACAATACTGTATATTTATTTGACCATGAAGAAAAGAAAATTAGTTAAAAGTTGGAAAGAAATATTACTATAGGATAATTGGCCAGCAAAAATTCTGTAGCCTATGGGGAAACAGCCCCAATGCATTGCTTCCTCAGGGCTAAAGCTTTGCTCATATCCAGGAATATTATGAAGCAAGAATCATGAACAGAAACTGAGATGTTCAACCAACTGACGCTTCTCTAAGGACAGGTGCCCCAACAGTTCCCTTTCTTTTTGGAATTTCATTTTGTTCCCTGTAGCAAGCAAGACCAAGGACCTTATAGTGTGTAGATAAAAGCAGAGACACCAAAGCCTGCAAGCCTTGACCTGATACCCCACCACAGGACCCGAATTCCCACACAACCCACACAGTATGGAACTTCCAAGTCCGGAGCATGAGCAGACATTGGTCTGAAACTCTTGTCTTTCCTGGATATCATGATGTTGGCTGACAGAAAGTTTGTACCACTGAAGACACCCTAATTTCGTGGTCCATTCCAAACTGTGTTCACCATGGCAGAAAAAGTACAATACCCAAAAGAAACCAAATGGAGAAGGATCAGAAAAGAAACAAAGAGAAGAAATCATACTCAAAGAATATGCCTAGAGATTGCAAGTTTAGATTGAAATGTTTCAATATTCAAGGAGATAAAGAACAGAAAAAAATAATATTAAACTAATCAATTATTTAAAAAAAGAAAGGATAAGGCAATTAAAAAAAAACCCAAGTAGACATTCTTGAAATAAAAATTAGACCAGGCACAGCCAAAGAGAGAATATGTAAATATATATCAAAGGAAATCACCCGGAATGCAGGTGAAATATTTAATAGAAGCTTCAAATGATGGGAAAAAAAATTTCCTGAGAAGTTTTACAGGTCTTGAATTACAGAATGAGTTATTCTAAAATACATTTAATAAGTGTTCCCAAGGAAGGTAAAAGAGGAAATGGTGAAATAATTTTATTTGGATCATTTGCTTCAAAAAATAAATGCTTGAGCGTCCAAATATCAAACAATAAATAAAGGTAAGTCCTCACACACTGGTACCTACTACTCAACAAACAATAGAGTGGGTCTTAACAGAACACCCTAAAAACTACCAGGAAAAGAGAGGTTGTGCTAGGCAAAGGCAATCAAACCAGCATCAGGGTCCTTATTGGCAACAGTGAGCGTCTCCTGCCAGCAAAACTGGCACCTAGGAATGAAGTTAAAAACAAGGAACATCTCAGAAAGAAAGGCGGGCAACTACTCACAGGTCCTCACAGTAGAATACCAAGGTGCGCGTGTTGTCAAGAAAAGAACTGAACCCTGAGAGTGGGAGAGAAGATGAAACCATTGTGAAGAAATAAATTAATGAAAATGGGACATTTAACATTGGACTGGAATTACAGAAATGTTTGTGGTATGTCATACTCCTTCTACAATTTATTTTTATAGTTTTTTTAATAATAAGGGTAAAACAGTGGTTGAACATTTGTAAACAGGTACTAGGTTCTAAGCATAGCACAGACATATTTTTATGGATTTTCTGTTAACTTTTTCTAAGAAATGTTGATGGGTTAATCCGATTTTGTAAGTGAGGCAAGTGAGACATTGAGCATTGAGCTTTCCCAAGGTCCTATAATAATGATAATAATAATAATAATAATAGTAATAATAATAATAATAATTTATGTGTTCTAGGAAAAATTAAAATCCAGTTTCTTAATCTGTGAAATGAAGGTACAAATATTTGCTCTGGTCATTCATAGCGGTTTTATGAAATTAAAATACTACTAATATGTGTTATAGTGTGTTTAGAGTTCTAAAGTATTATGCAGCTCAAAATTATCATAAAAGTAAAATAGAATATGTATGTCAAACTTCAGTAGAGAATTTTGCCAGTTACTGATAGATGATGGTGCTTTTAGATTCATTCATTTGATTGCATTTTAATGACTTTCGTAAGTAACTTTGATCTATAAAATATCTTTGTGGAACTGTTTATTTCTGACCCATCTTACCTCAAAAGAGGCTAACAAAATACATGCAAATTTTTATATAAGAGGGTCCATCATATATATATTTGATACATGTCACATTTTGTTTCCAAATTCACACATAATCTGTGAAAGCTACTTTTTATTAATTTAAAATGTAGCTTCACTTCATGCATCCTCCATTACCAGTCCCATCTTAAAACAAATGTAAGCAGTGGAAAAAGTTCCCATTGTCTCTTTTGAAAAACGAAAATGTCTAATTTTCACACTACTGTGGTGTGGTTCAAGCTAATGTTGTGCTAAGCTGGTATTAAAGTAGTAACTCCAACAGCCTGGTCAGGGAGCTGACCTCACAATGCTGTTGCTAGAAGGTTACATTTGACTTGATTTCCATAAGTAAATGGAGCCTGAGATTCATTGCATGTCATTTGCATGGTGTAGCGAGTCCCGTATTTATTCTAAATAAGCATTGCATTCTCAAATAAGAGTGAGATGGGGGAAGATGGGCCAGAATTTGATGGAGACACTAGTGGTACCCACTTCTTTCGGTTCCCATGATGAATAGAGATTTTTAAGCCTACGGAAAATGAGAGCAGATGTGGATAATGACATAATTTGATATTTATGAATGCAGGTTTTCTCGGAAGACTGAGGAATTATCATGAAAACTATTCACTGAACCTCAGAGAAAATCAATAAATATTAATATCAGAATGCAAATGTTTTCACCATAATTTAAAATGTGAAGAGTATTTACCCATTTGTGCCTCTGAACAATTCAGTGTGCCCTGAATACTTGGTGATGGTGATGATATTTTATTTGTGCTTTAACAAATAAAGCTTGCCTGGGGATCAGAGGAAAAAGCCAGCCACTATATTAAGCATAGAGGTTAGGCAATGTAGCACATGCCTTTAATCCTAGAATTCAGGAGGCAGAGATTCATCCCATCTCTGTGAGTTCAAGGCCACACTGTGAACTGAGCCAGACATGGTGGAACACATCTTTAATTCCCAGCACTAGTTAACCATAGAGGTTTGGAGGTCTGTACAGACAGACAGGAAGTGATAGAGCTGGGCAGAAAGAGGAAGTGATGTAGCTGGGCGGAGAGAGGAAGTAAGATGGCAGAACACAGAAAGGTATATAGGCGTGGATATACAGAAAGTAGCTCTCTCTTGGGCTGAGGATTTCCTAGCGGTAAGAGCTCGTGGTTGGCTTGTTCTAGTCCTCTGATCTTTCAGCTTTCACCCCAGTATCTGGCTCTGGGTTTTTTATTAATAAGACCTTTTAAGATTTGTGTTACGCCAGGCAGTGGTGGCGCACGCCTTTAATCCCAGCACTCGGGAGGCAGAGCCAGGCGGATCTCTGTGAGTTCGAGGCCAGCCTGGTCTACCAAGTGAGTTCCAGGAAAGGCGCAAAGCTACACAGAGAAACTCTGTCTCGAAAAACCAAAAAAAAAAAAAAAAAGATTTGTGTTACAGGTGACGGTGTGACATTTCCTGATTCAGAGCACTTCTCTGAACTGCTTAGAATTCTCAGCCCGTCGGTAAGGACACATTTGAAAAGAAAAAGCTGCACATTGTCCCCTGCCTCCTGTAGTTTAGAAAACTGGGGTGGAATCAGGAAACCTGGGCTCATACATTTAAATGTCATCTGCTCTCAGGTATCGTTCTCAAATATGAGCTACATTTCACAAATCTATACAATGACAAGAAAGGCCCCGCCCTCCAAGGGTTATTTGAAGATAAAGTGAGAGCAGAACCTAGTATACGTTATTGACAGTTTTAAATATGATTCAGAACTGAGGATCTTCCCCCCAATAGTAATTATTAATAACATCATTTGAGAGTTCCCTTTGGATGGATGTGAATCTGATGACATCTTTCTTATGAAAATGAAGTGACAGCTCAAACATATATATCCCCCTATATTTCAAGTTAGAAGAGCTATATGAATCTATAGGATATGACTAAATGCTTCTCTATATACCAAACGATTATGGGACATTGATTCAGTCTTTAATACTATGAGTGCCGAACACTTGGTTGGGTTACTCTGTGGTATGAATAAGAAATGTCTCCCGTAGATGCGGGTATTTGGAATGTTTAGTCCCAGTCACTGTCACTGTCCTATAACCTCCTTTAGATGGAGCCCAGGGTGAGGTCTGAGGACCCAGAGACACTTGCAGCTTCTTCTCTCTGGTTCATGTTTGAGCTTGAAGTTACGATTTCTCAGCTTCCTGCTCCTGCTGACCTGCCTCCCACTTGCTGCTGTGCCTCTGTACCAGGATGGATTCTTCTCCCTGTGGAATCATAGGTCAAAATAAATTATTTCTTCCATAAGCTTCTTTTCATCACAGCAAAAAAAAAAAAAAATACCTAAGGCAGCCACTAAATTTATTAAACCAGTAAAATGGATTACTCACATCTCTTACTTCTTTTTTGTTGGTTTTGTTTTTTTTTGTTTTTTGTTTTTTGTTTTTTTTGGTTTTTCAAGACAGGGTTTCTCTGTATAGCTTTGCGCCTTTCCTGGAACTCACTTGGTAGCCCAGGCTGGCCTCGAACTCACATAGATCCTCCTGGCTCTGCCTCCCAAGTGCTGGGATTAAAGGCGTGCGCCACCACCGCCCGGCTGTTTTTGTTTTTTGAGACAGGGTTTTTCTGTGTAGTCCTGGCTGTCCTGGAACTCACTCTGTAGACCAGACTGGCCTCGAACTCTTGGAGATCCGCCTGCCTCTGCCTCCTGAGTGCTGAAATTAAAGGCGTGCGCCACCACTACCCGGCCTGTTACATTCTTACAGAGACTCGTTTGTCCCATTCTGGAATTGGAGAATAAATCGTTTAACAAAAGATCGCCTGCTTCATTTGCTGCACAAATGGCATTACCACAGGAAACCTTCTCGGGTATCTTGTCTTCTCTTACTCTAGGCTCCGTGATGCCTCGGGCAGCCCGGGAAGTGAGTAGAGGGGAGAAGAAGTTCCCACTTTGCTACTTTCACCAACTCACCAGCTCTGTTTGTGTGGCTCTCAAACACTAGCAGTTTACCCAAGATTCCCTTTACATCAAAGGGTACAACCAATGGCTAGTTTCATCTGTCACCTCCACATAACCTAGAATCATGTGGGAAGAGGGGCTCGGTGCATGTGGCCTGTGGGCATAACTGTGAGTGTTATATTGTGTGTTGATGATATGGAAAGATCCAACCTAAAGGTGGACCATACTATTGTCTGGGCCTATGTCCTGGATTGTATAAAAGACAAAAAAGTAATCTAAGCATGGGCATGTATGCATCCATTCTCTCTCTCTCTCTCTCTGCTATGGACTGTGGGCATGAGTAGTTGCTTCAAGTCCCTGCCTTGACTTCCCAGCAATGATGAGCTGTGACCTGGAACCGTGAGCTAAACAGACCTGGTCTCTCTCAAAGTTGTTTGGTTAGAGTGTTTCCTCACAGCAACAGGAAATAAAACCTAGACAAAAATTTTGGTTACTGTAAAGGTGCTTAAGTTAACCAATGGTGCATTCCTGAAATCCTAGCTCATACCTCAGCTCCATAGTGAGAGCTTTCTCAGACAACCAAAAGGAGAAGAGCTCCAACTAACGAGTCCACCTTCCTCACTTTAGAGACGAGGAAGCTGAAGACCAAAGAAAACAGCACCTAAGATCTCTCAGCAGTCAGCTCTTAAATCAAGAGCATCACCAAGTTCTCCAGACTCTTGATTGAAATTATTTCATGACGATGACATCCATCCCCTGTCCGGTACTGCACGTCAAACACCAAGCTAGACATTCTACCTGTACTTTTTATAAATCCAGAGAACTCTCTAGAACAGTGGTTCTCAACCTTCCTCATGCCATGACCCTTCAATACAGTTCCTCATATTCTGGTGGCCCCCAACCATAAAATGATTTTCATTGCTACTTCACAAGCCTAATTTTTGCTACTGTTATGAATTGTAACATAAATATCTGTCTTTTCCAATGGTCTTGGGCGACCCCTGTGAACGGGATTGTAACCCAGAGGTTGAGAACCACTACTCTGAAGATTCTCCCCATTTGATGATGACATTCAAGAATGTTAAGCAGCTCGAGCAAGGCTACGTTCAGTTCCAACCTAACACCAAATCCCGCCCCTGTGTTTGAGTTAAAGCTGGCAGTTTCTTGCTGACCATCAAAACACCAGGCCATCACAAAGTCCATCCACAGCTGAGTGAGCATTATATAGTTAGTGGACAGATTCTGTAGTTAGAAGTGCGGTCCTCTTCATGTGTGCTTAAACAAAACTGAGGTGCAGTGAATATGAACATTCATGCTGAATTCACATTGAATTGACTTCATATTGAATTCACAATGAATATGATCATTCAGTAAAAATGAAATATCTCAGGATCGTCTTCATCTTGCTCTGGGTTTTAATCACTTGTAACTTTATGTTGATTATGTTATTGGGATAAGCTTGTAGATTTTCTACTCTTTGATACATCATGTTGTTATACATAGTAATTTATTTCCTGGCCCAGAAGGTTTAATGCTTGTGTCGCATATGAAATCGTGTGTGTGTGTGTGTGTGTGTGTGTGTGTGTGTGTGTGTGTGTGTCTGTGTGTGTCTGTGTATGTGTATGTCTATGTGTCTGTGTGTATCTGTGTGTGTATGTGTGTCTGTGTGTATGTGTGTCTGTGTGTGTATATGTGTGTCTGTGTGTGTATATCTGTGTCTCCTGTGTGTGTGTGTGTGTGTGTGTGTATGTGTGTATCTGTGTGTGTATCTGTGCATGTGTGTCTTTGGGTCTGTGTGTGTCTGTGTGTCTGTATGTGTGTGTCTGTATGTGTGTGTCTGTATGTGTGTGTTTGTATGTGTGTGTCTGTATGTGTGTGTCTGTGTGTGTGTTTCTGTGTGTGTGTGTCTGTGTGTGCCACTGCAAAGATCCTTTCTCACTAGCATTTTCACTTTGTAACTTTCATGTTTAAATCAATTTTCTTCCAACACAGATAAGTAAAGTTCTCTTCAGTATAATTGCAACATCATCACATTTTTGTCCTACTTTTGCACAGATTATAAATCTGCATCTCAGTTATTCAGAGTATTGTGGTAAAAATATATGTGTATTCCATTTTTAAAATCTATCAATACTATCAAATTATTGAGGCCAGATCTAATAGGTCCAAAGGAAATAATAATCCCAGCCCAAGTTCTTTACATAGATTAAATAAAAAAATACATATCGTGGTTTCTAACACTTGATACGTTGCTTATAAAACTGGAGATGGGGAAATGGGGCCTACAGGAGAAGAGGAAATACTGTAGACAAAAGGATAAAGTAGGAAAAGAGAGTGACTGGGAGATGGGATGGGGGCTGAATGGGGGAAATTAAACTAAATAAATAAAGTTTGTGTGAAAATACTACAAAGAAGCCTGCTATTTCGTGAACTGATATGAATTTTTAAAATCAATTTTAACAGTTTCAAGAAATTTCCATAATACATTTACAAATATTCATGTGTGTCTGTTACATTAAAAATGAACATGGCCTACAAAAAAATATACGAGTGGCCTATAAATAAAAATCAAAGGAGAGAGAACCAGATGGACAATAACTGTGCTAGAATAAGGTCATCTAGTTGTCTGGCTTTGCTATCGTTTAAATTCTTTGCGAACTTCCCAGCGATTGTGCTAAGGCTTAGCATACACTTCTTTAACTAATCAAATTCATATTCAATCAGCGTGAAGCTCCGCTAATTGCATGAGCTTTGACCTACACCCTCACAGCCCCTACCTCCCACTGTCTGTACTAATGTTAGATATCACGTGAGTTCTATACATTGAGTAGACCGCCATGACCTCTGATTATTCGGTAAACCATTTATCACTCTTACAGGATAATAGGAGTACAAACTATTTTAATATTTAACTTTATTTTCTGTTTTCAGAGTCCTTCATCTGTCTGGAGACCCAGGTTTCCCTGGGGCATCAGTGCCTTCTCCCTGAAGGACTTACTTCGACATGTTTTGTAATACGAGGGAAGGAATTGTTTTTTGTCTATTTAGAAAGTTCTTATGTGCGCTTGTATCTTAAACTTCAAAGTAAAGAATTCTGCATATGCTTCTTATTTTCCAGCATATTAAAGAGGCTTCCGACTTATGTAATTTCAGGTGAGAGAAGTCTCTGTTCACTCACACTCCTCTTCATATGTGTGTCTGTTACATTCAAGACGAACATGGCTTATGCACGCCCTTCCCTGCTCTCTTGCTTTCTATTTATTATTCCCACTACACATTTCCTAGACCTTTTGATATTGTCCAATGGCCATTATACACTCTGTATTGTATCTCGCTTTATTCTTTCATCTTGTGTTTCATTCCCACTGATTTCTATTAATCTATTAGAAAGCTCACTAGTCCTTCTTTGGACCATATCAAGTCTACTAATGGCCCCCACCAAGTCGTCCCTCCTTTGACATGGGTCTTCACAGTAACTGTGCATCTTTCTAGTGAAATTCCTTAGCTGTTTGTGATTTTTATCTTCCAGTTTCACTAGAACTTTTCACGGAGTCATCACAGTAATTCTTAATTGCTTTTCCAGTATTTCTAACATCTAACCATATCCGAGTTCTGAGGTTGCTCTGTCTCTTGACCATAGTCATATTTTTCTTACCTTATTTTGTGTCTTAAGATGTCAAGTTTTGTAGGTGAGACATAATTAGAGTGAATGCTGTTTGTTTTGCTGATGGTTGAGGGTCACAGTCTGCTAAGGGTTTGTGGGTGAAGGGTCAGTAAGTCCCTCTCGGTAGCTGACCTGCGTTCTGGTGTTACAGTGCTGTGACCGTACTCAAAACACCCATGGTTTCAAATGCCCTTAGGGTCCCCTTGAGCTTAATGTAGAGCTTTCTCAGGGTCCCTCTTCCAAGCTCAGTGTTCAGCTTCTTTGGGATACTGTACTTCCATGGCTTCCATGGTCTTATCACAACCACAGTGGTATACTGATGTGACTTGTTACTTGGCACTTAACCAGATTTTTTTTTTTTTTTTGAGTGACAGATGGAAATTTTCCTCTCATTCTGATTTGCCATTCATCTTCACAGAGATGTGTGTGCCGGGCCTCTGAACATGCTGCTCTTTTGGCAATTCTTCTCCCCTGGGGAAGCTCTAATGAGCTGCGTCCAGGATGGGCTTGTACTCTTTACCCAATGGTGTGGGATTGTTTTCCTCATTCTGATCCCTTCACCTGTGAAAATGGGGCATGTTGCTCTTCCCCAGTGACCAAAGACTGATTTTCTACAGGAAACCCATGAGAGAAGGGTCAATACCCGTCTCTATGTCTTTCTACATTTCTTTCTGCTCTTCTCCCCATCCTGCACCACTGGAAAGGTATGTTTGGTGTCTGACCCACCCGCATTCTCTCTCACACAGGAAAGTCTATGGAGAGGAATGTGTACATGCACATACATCCCCCATGCACCTCCTGCTTCCGTGAGCTCTCCATACACACACACAAGGCACTCCTGGCTTTCAACAATTCAATTGAGTTTTCTACCAATATATTTTTATTCACTCTGTGACAGTTGTCTTCCTCCTGTGCACACCAGTAGCCAGAAAAATGGGGACTCAGCTAAGCCGATATCCACATCTCTGCTTCTCCTTCCCTTCCTTCCTTCCTTCCTTCCTTCCTTCCTTCCTTCCTTTTTTCCTTTCTTCCTTTCTTTCTTTCTTTCTTTTTTCCCACACATATTTGGCAGATTAATTTTCCTGTATTGTTAAGTCACCATTCAGTTCAAGAAAGTTCTAATTTTGAAGATTAACTTGATGTTTATTTTTTGTTGGGATAGAAATAACAACCTGACTTTTTTGTGCTCTAACTAGAAGTTAGAAGTGTTCCTGATACAGCTAAATGTACTGTAAATGAATACACACACACACATATATATGCATACATATATCTGTATATGCATATATATATATACATACATACATAAATATATCTATATAGACAGATCATGTGTGAGAACCCAAAGAGCTCCTCTCAAACCCATGGTTCTCCTGCCTCAACTTCCCAAATTCTGAGATTACCAATGCGCTAACACACTTGACTTCCAATGCATACGATTCTAGTCTTTTCTGTATCTATTTCTGCTTCTTACTTTAAAAGCTAAGGCAGGGACGGGAGTGCCACCGTGTTACAGTTAATTGCAGGTTTGTAGTTGGTCAAACTGAGGACTACTCAGGGGAGGGCGTGTCCATGCAGGTGTTTCCAGAGACTGATATTTAAATCAGTGGTGTGTGGGCAGCCCATCTGCCCTCGTTCAATGTCACCAGGCATCACTCAGTTGACTTTGGTTGTGCATGCAACCAGAAGGCAGGGGAAAAGGAAGCTCTCTCTGTTCAGGTGATGATTCAAAGTTACATGATTGGTCTCCCTGGTTCTGGAGGCTTTCTTCTCATACCAAGCCACTTTACCTTCTTTTGGTTTTCTGTACATAGTTGTGACTCTCTAGAAGGTAAGAAGATAAACCTTTTCTTTTTAATTAAAATTTATTTCTTGCCTTCTAGAGACTCACAGCTATGTAAAAAAAATCAAAAGAAGGCAAATATATTAACTGTGATTAATTTCTGGTTAGATCAAAACAATTAAAATTATATGCATGCATATACACACCAAAAATAAGAAATGTAATAAGATTACATAATTAAATAAATTGGCTGACATAAGCAAAAATACATTTTTTCAAAACTGAAATAATCTACAGTCTTCAATTTTTTCTCAGGCAACTCCCATGTCTTGAGTATTACAGCATAAAGAACTTGCATTTAGATCTTCATTAACAACTGGTCTCTGAATCATTCCATTTATATCTAATGATTTGGGCAATTTTTAAAATCAAATTTAGGCTATGGATGTATAGCCAGGTTATGTAATCTTTTATTTGATGAAATAGCTCTCAAACATACAATGTACCTGGAAACTTCTGAAACAAAATTAGATGTGTACCCCATGAATACTGAGAGACCTACAGAGCCAAATCCCAAATCCTGCAGAAGTCAGAAGCAGAACTGCCATTCTTTGTAGGCAGAGTGCAGGACAGTGATTTGACAGCTGTCCCAAAGCCAAATGTACTCTTGGACACTGTTGGTATTTAGGTAAAGGAGTTCGAAAAGTCACTGCGTGTTCATATGCCAAACTGCACCTGAACGTTTATCACAACTAAGCTCATAATTGGCAAAATGTGGAAGCCATAAAAGCGTCGTTCAGTAGGTAAACGGATAAATGAGCTGTGGAGCAATGGATAATGGAACTCAACACTGAAGGGAAATGAGTTAACACGCCATGGAAGCATAAGAGAATTTTAAATGGGTATTGCTCCATAGATGGCTCTTAAATGCATGCTGCTACACGAAATGATCTCGTTTGAAAAGGTTGCCATGGCCTGACTCGAACTAAAAAGCAGTCTGGAAAAGACAAAACTACAGAGGCAATAAAAAAGATTAGCGATTTCCCACAGTCACAGAAAAGAGAGGTGGGCGGGAGGTAGGCGTCAGAACAGAGAGATTTTAAGGCATTGAAATTGTTCTATCTGATGTGATCATGGTGGGTGTGTTATCAATTTCACCAAATCCACAGAGGTGACCACACCCACACTGAAAACTACCAACCTTGTAGACTTTTCCCGAGGGGCAAACGGTGCATCCAGGAAGAGCAGATGGTACCAAAGATCCCACCTGGGTAGAGGATGCAGCCAGTGGAGGGGATGTGGGGACTGGGTGGATGGTGACCTCTGTGCTTTCTGCTCCACTGTTTCATGAATCTGCAACTGCCCTGAAACGAAAGTATGGGAAGGAAAGGGTAACAACACCTAAGATCAGAAATCTAAATAACGGGACGGGTAAGAGGGCTCAGCTGGAAATGGTGCTTGTCACCAACCTGAGCTCTGTCTCCAGAACCCACCTCACAGAAGGAGGAGACCAATTCCTCCAAGTTGTCCTCTGACCTCCACACAGGCATCGTGGTACAGCCCCCTGCTACACACGCACATAATTAATTAATTAATTAATTAATTAATTAATGTGAATCTACATAAACACTGGACAAGGCCTTGCCACAAAATATGGTCATAATAACACATTAAAAAAAAAAAAAGGCCGGGCGGTGGTGGCGCACGCCTTTAATCCCAGCACTTGGGAGGCAGAGGCCAGCTTGGGCTACCAAGTGAGTTCCAGGAAAGGCGCAAAGCTACACAGAGAAACCCTGTCTCAAAAAACCAAATAAATAAATAAATAAATAAATAAATAAATAAATAAATAAATAAATAAATAAATAAATAAATAAGAAACAGAGTTGGGAAAACTGAAAGTTATCTGAAGAAAACCACGAAGCCGGGAAAACATGACATGCATGTGGAAAACAGAACTCACATGATGAATAAACAACACACAGATATGTCCTGGGGTCGAGGAAACAGAGAAATCCCACCAGATATCAAGGGCTGCCGATCAGAGATGTGAAGCCCTAGCTGAGCATCTCAGTGTAGAAGTGAGGGAAAGCCCAAGTTCAGTGTCACAAGCCAAGTGGCTCAGAAAATCTGTGTGGCGGCTTTCCAAAGACAGAAACACGGGTCACAGAGGCCTTTGACTGCACAGCCTGGGAGCGAGGAGCTCAAATTTGAAGTCGTATCCAGCAGCACAAACACAGGAAGTTGGGAGGCTTTGCAGACAAAGAATGCGGGGTGGGTTGACTGACTGGATCAGCATGAGGAAGGGAAAGGAGAAATCAAACACACAGGGCCTCATGCTGCGCTAATAGCACTTCCATTTTCTCGTTAGCATCTCCAACCCATCTTTTCCCAAAAGCCTTCGCTAGTTCTGCTTTGGAACTTGCCCATGCTAGAATTAGATAACTGTTCAAAAAAGTAAAAAAAAAAAAAAAAAAATCCATAAAATGTCCTTGAGGTAAACTGTTCCTGAAATAAGAATTTCTTGGCCATCCAAAACTCACTTTATATTCAAACTACGGCTTAAACATTCTGTCCAAACATGACAGATGTTGGAATCAGTTGGTTTGTGAATCTTATTTCTACCCCTCCCGCCTTGGCTTCAATGAATAAAACTATTTCCATTTATCTTCTAACAAGTGGATTTACCAAACTCTGGTAATGCAGATAGACTTTTTATAAAGTTAATTAAGAATAAAATTCTTGGTCTTCAAGAAAAGAACAAATGGTAACGGGGGCACAAGTTTTTTTAAACAGTTTAAAAATTCAGTAGCCTACCAGGTAAAACATGCACAGCACATGACATAAACACATGTGAACGTGTGCATATACATACCATGCACACATTCACATATTCATATACCTACATGCACCCATGCACAAATAGACACACATACAAGTGCACATACACTCATGTACACATCCACAGACCCACATGTATGCACATACATATATACATGCACCCGTCTGCACACACGTGTGTGTGAACTCTCACTCATACACACATAACATAAAAACAATTTTCTTTTTAGCTCTCTAAATTTTACTAATGTTGTTACCTAAGGTTTTAAATACATTTAAAAATAATCTACACGATAGATCCTTTAGGATTTGGTAATTTGAAATGTCCATCTGTTTGTGTCAGCTCAAGATGCTGGAGTCTGCGAAGGTACTATTCACATGGAATGAGTGTGAAATTGTTTCTGTGTGTTTCCATGAGCAATAAAATATTTTTTCATAGTCTCTTTCACAGAGATACTGAGAACAACAGCCTAAATTCAATAAACACAAAGGCAATTGAGACATAAGCCCGGCCCTAAGCCTGCCTCGCCTCTCTGCCTACTTATACATCGATAAACCGGTGTTCATTCTAAAGCCTGGCACTTAGGACTGTAAAGACCAAGTAAGTGTGCAAATGCACAGCATGGTGCCTGACACACGGTAAATACTCAGTCAGTCAATGTTACTATAAAATATCCCTTTCATTTGTTATCTATACTTATTATCTAAACTAAATTCTCCTTCTGTTCATTAGATATTGAGATCTTAAGAATTTGGTTTTAATTCTATGTGTTCTTTTATTACTGAAATATCCTATCTGGTTTATGTTTATTTCACATTCATTTCCAATTTTTTTGCATCCCATTTTTGTTTTTAATAACATGAGGCGGTGGTGGCACATGCCTTTAATCCCAACACTCAGGAGGTAGAGGCAGGTGGATCTCTGTGAGTTCAAGGCCAGCCTGGTCTACAGAGCGAGATCCAAAACTACACAGAGAAACCTTGTCTTGAAAAAAAATTGAAAAAGAATTAATATCCAACATGTTTTGAGACAAGATCTCACTTTGTATCCCAGGTTGGCATGAACCTCACCATGTAGCACAGGCTAGCCTCCTTAAATGCAAACTGCTTCAGCCTCCAGTCAATGGGATTACAGATGGGGCTACCATGCCTAGGTCTTTTGATTGTTTGTGTTTGATGTGCTACTCCTTTTAATCTTGATATTTACTGTGTCTTTGAAATGCAGAAAAAACTTTTCTGTTCCTACAAACATGTGGCTGTTTGGGTTCTGGAGAAGTCCCACAAAAGACCACCATCCATGTATGCAATCAACAAGAACGTTTATTATTCCAGCATGCTGGGACCCACACAAAAGCAAGATGGTAAAGACCCCAAGAGGGATGTGTGGGCTCCTGTTAAGTATAGCCAAGGGGAGGTCCTAGAGCAGTCAATTCAGATATGATTGGCGTAAGCAAGTGGCAATCATATTAGTATGTTTTAATTGGCTTATGTCTAGTTAGGGGCTGGTCAGGGCTACAGTTTTCCATTTTGGAGAAGGCCTGGACAAGTCTCAGGTTTCATCTTTATATGGATATCACCTTGAGCTATTTATGGCTCAAGCCTGGACTGTATGTACATACCAGGCCTCCTCATCCTTGCTGTCAGGGTGTTGGAGCTTGATTGTCCTTTGCTTATGACTCCTCCTCAGAAACTGCATGTCCAGTCTCAGGAAACTGAAATTGAGGCCTGATCTCTGAGAGAAGACTGAGCAGCCTGTTATAGCATCTGCTCTGTCCTCTCAGTGTCCACATATATATCTGAGGGTCCCCTTACCCGCAGTAGCTAAACACCTTGCCTTTAACTCTGTAGTGCAGATTCAACTGTGAGGAAGAGAATGGAGTAGAGCCTAGATTTAATTTGTCACAAACATTGCTTCTAACGCTGCCCCATATATTGTGTATCTCTGTCCTTTGTTGTTCACTTAGACAGAATTGAGTATGGCTTGCTGTCCTTCAATGAGATCCAGAACAGCAGTTCTCAACCTATGGGTTGAGACCCCATGGAGGATTGAATGATCCTTTCACAGGAGTTAACTAAGTCGATCAGAAAACACAGATATTTACATGACGATTCATAACCATAGCAAAATCACAGTTATAAAGTAGCAAAGAAAATAATTTTAAGGTTGGGGGGTCACCACAACATGAGGAACCATATTAAAGGGTCACAGCACCAGGAAGGTTAAGAACCACTAGAGACAGAAGAAACTCCAGCTACCAAACTCTCAGCTCTTCCTTCCTGTCTCTATTCTGACGCTGGTTGCTCTTGTTATGCCCAGATCTCAGGGACCCCCCCAAAAAAGACCACCACAGTGTAATGATATTTTATTTGTGCTGAAATGTGGTGATATTTTATTTGTGCTTTAATAAATAAAGCTTGCCTGGAGATCCGAGGAAATAGCAAGCCATTTTAAGTAAACAAAGAAGTCAGTCAATGGTAGCACACACCCTTAATCATATCATTTGGCAGGCAGGATCGCTATGAGTTCAAGGCCACACTAGGGAATAGAGCCAGCTGTGGTGGCACATGCCTTAATTCCAACACTAGTTAACCATGGAGGTCTGGAGGTCTGTACAGACAGACAGGAAATGACAGAGCTGGGCAGGAAGAGGAAGTGATATAGCTGGACAGAGAGAGGAAATCAGATGGCAGAACAGCAAGGCATATAGACATGGGTAGACGGGAAGTAACTCACATTGGGAAGCTCCAGAGTTAGTGAGGTAAGGCTGGCTGGAGGCTTTCCCTATTTCCCTGATCTCTCTAAGGCTTTTACCCCTGTATTTGGCTCCATGTTTTTTATTTAATAAGACCTTTTAGAAATTCATCTACACCGCAGAGATTGAATCTCATATGTAAAAGCAAAGAGTTTTTATTTCAAGCTCAGACCTTGGTCTCTCTGTCTGTCCAACACAGCAATGAGAGCAAAGAGCTCCAAGCCAGGTGGGATAGAATTTTTATCATAACAGAGGTTGGAGTGAGGTCATTTCCAGGGTTCAGGACCCTCATTGGCTGACTTTTGTCTAGGGGTGTCTGTAAAAGGGAAATAGATATGTGCTAGGCTCAGGGACATTTGGCGATCTTATCTAGTTATAGCTAATGGTTGGAATGTTTGGGATGTCAGGTACTTCCCCTTAGATGCTGGCCCATCCCTGGGTGGTATTAGCTTACGGCTTTTCCTCGATCTGGGTGTTGCCTGTCAGTCAGCCTATCATGGCAGCTGTGTGGTCAAGCTGTTTTGGGCCCCCTACAGCTCTAGTCTGAGTTCTTGACGGAGTCCACTGCTTCATAGTGAAATTTCTTTCTCCTTTCACAATCATCAAGGTTGCATGCTCAGCTCCATCTCCATTTGGTATGCGTCTTTTCTCACTTTAGTGACAGAGTAATTGACCCTGACCAAATTGAAATGAAGTTTAATACAACAGGTATGGACTCTTTAGGATAAGGAACTGAGGCAGACAATGTATATAGAGCTTGCATGTAGCCACGCTGTTTTCAAGTGATACCGCCTGTATTTGACTAAACACAGCATTCACGATCTTCTTCACAGCACCTATCTCTGAAAGAAGCACCCTGAAATAAATAACATATTAAGCTGAATTAACCATGCACAGAGGTAGGGCTGAAGAGATGGCTCAGTGAGGAAGGGCATTTGTGAAAAGCATAAATATATAAATTCAGATCCCAGCAACATAAAAAGCTGGTATGGGTTACCACACAACTACAACCCTAGCATTGTGGGTAACTGAGACAAGAAGATTTCTGGGGCTTCCTGGCCATGAGTCTAGGTTCAGTGAAAGACCTGTCTCAAATGGTGGATAGTGATAAAACAATAACCTTCTCTGGCCATTGCAAGCATGCTCACAGAAGTATACATTCATAAACAGATACATACACACGCTACATGAATATGCACATGAGCGTGAGCGTGCACACACATGTGCAGGGATAACTATGAATGAACTAGAAGTAGTAGGAATGAAATCCATGGAAAGCAAATAGACTAGCCTCATGGAGGAGTTCAAATTCTGCCTCTTAAGACTGTCCTGAAAAATAATTAAGTGAAAGTGTTCATAACATTCACACAGTCCTTTCCTAATCTAAATGGTAATCTCAATATCAGAGGCTATGTTGTGCCTAATGATGACTCCACAGAAAACCCTGAGGAGTCAATGAAATGTTCTGATCCTTACAAGGGGCTCTCATGGTCATTTTGCCACTTGATGAGAAAGAGGGTGGCTAATTGTTCAGTGTGAAATTGGCAATGACCTCTATGATGCCTTCAGCTGCCTAGACTCTCTAGTTTCTGAGAAAATGTAAGCTGGCCTCATCCGTTCAGCTTTCTTTCTTCCAAGCAGCTTACTGAATTTGAGGAGCCCCATTCTGATTGTTAATGAAAACTTAATGGGGTTGACATAAGTAAGATGACCTGAGCCAGCCTCGCTCCCCAGATGACTTTTTCTGTTGCCTTCTGGAGTGTGGTTGGGTCATTGAACACTGACATCATGATGAGGTGTAGAAGAGAAACTGGAAAATAACAAGGAGAAAGAGAAGTATGTCCAGACTAAAGCCAAACAAATACATCCTCAGCTAAAGATGAAGCAGGGTCTCTACTCTAGGGGCAGGGGTTGGGTCAGGAAGAGGAGAACCAGGATTAACTATAAAGGGCACAGAATGCTGTTTGGAATCATGGGAGCATCTTTTACTTCCATCCCATTATCTTTCACAAAATATTTTACATCTTGATGGTGCTAGTTGCTACATACAATATAGAGTGCTGTCAAAACCAAACACAACTGTACACTCAAGTATATTTTATGATACATAAATGATACCTAACAAGGATTTTAAAGGAGGAGGTGTCTCCTGGGATGGTTTATCCTTTTCAGGGTCAGAGTTAGAATGCAATGCTAAGGTGATCCTTGGTTAGCTAGCTAGGTAAACGAGAGAAACTAACAAGTATCTAGTATGGTAATATTTTATTTGTACTGAAATGTGATTTTATTTGTATGTTAATAAATAAAGTTGCCTGGGAGTCAGACCTAATAGCAAGCCATAGCAGAAGCTGGGCGGTGGTGGCGCACGCCTTTAATCCCAGCGCTTGGGAGACAGAGCTAGGCAGATCTCTGTGTGTTCAAGGATACAGCCAGCATGGAGACACATGCCTTTAATCTCAATACCAACCATAGAAGACCTGGAGGTCTGTATAGATGGGCAGTGATGAGGAGGTCATGTGGTTGGGTTTACAACCAATGAGAAGGCAGAACAGAAAGTCTATATAAAGACAGATACACAGGAAGTAGCACACTTGTGGAGGGAAGGAGAGGAGCAGCAGTGAAGGGTAAGGTTTTTAGCGCTTAGCTATTACTCTGACCTCTTGGGCTTTCATCTCTGCATTGGCTCTGTGTTTCTTATTTAACAAGACAGTTATATCTACAATTTAGTTTTCACCAGGATATATTTTGCCCTGCATTAGTACAACACTCTGCTTTCTGCTCTAATTCTGGGTGAAGTGGTACAAACCTCACTGTTGGCATTGCAAAATGTAGGTTCATGATATGTAACAGGTAGTAAGGTAACTGGCCCTGGCCAGTTTGTGAGACCTCTCTGAGCTATTTTTTACTCTCTATTCATTAGAGATTACTCTAGTTAAAGGATTGCTATAGAGAAGATATAACGTAATACTTGAAAAGTGACCATAAAATTCTAGACAGTCAATACATTGTACCTGAAATGATGTATCAGACCTGGAGTTATAGCATAGTAGCTCCATCTTGTTAGGTGGGGATAATGCCTTCAGGCTGCTCATTTTCATTTTCACCACAACTATTACTAGTGAACACTGTTAATTTGACAGGATCTAAAAGCACCTAGGAGACAAACCTATGTATACATCCACTGTCTATGGGAGAGTTCCTAGATTAGATTAATCGAGATGTGAAGACCTCCCCTGTAGACGTAATTCTAAACGGTCTTATTAAATAAGAAACACAGAGTCAAATAGAGTTAAAAGCCCAGAGATCAAGCAGTAGCCAAGAGCTAAGACCACCTTATCTTACCACTCGCTGCCATCCTTCTCCCTGAGAGAGAGATCTTCTTCCTGTGTCCTGTCTTTTTATTGCCTTTCTGTTCTGCCTTCTCATTGGCTATAAACCCAACCACATGACTTCCTCATCACTGCCTGTCTATATAGACCTCCAGGTCTCTATGGTTGGTACTAAGATTAAAGGTTCAGTCACCACTTAGCGGTGTCCTTGAACACACAGAGGCTCTGCTGGACATGTGATTGGATTAAGGGCGTGTGCTACCACTACCAGACTTCTACTTAATGGCTTGCTCTTAGCTCTGCTCCCCAGGCAACTCTATTAACATAAAAATAAAATCATATTTCAGCACAAATAAAATATCACCATACTCCCCTAAATACAGGTAGCACCATGTGATGGAGCCCTGGATGGAATGAAAACGAGAAAGCAAGTTGAACAGCTGTATTCATAATTCCCTGCTTCCTGTGAGGGAAAATAAAGTCTACCTTCCTGACATCATTTTCATCTGGCATTTTGCCACAGCAGAAAGAAAAGTGGGGGATGCAATTACTGGGTGCCTACACTATGGAAAGCAAGGGCCTGGAATCCTATAATCATCAAAAGACAGAAGGTACTTTCCAGAAGAGGGCGATTATGAATCAATAGGCTAATGCATCTGTAAGAGCCCAGATGGCGATCCATTCCAGCACTAAACGTTAACAAAGATGGTGAGAGGGGGCCCAGGAAGGATGGAGGATGTCCTTTTACAGACTTGCTTAGAGGCTGCTGGTGGACAAACAAATACAGCAGAAAAGGGAGAGTGGGGCTCTGTAGAGGAGTCACTGGGTAGGAAGTGTTCCAGTCAGAAGAAGAGCAGGGGAAGACTTAAAGCAGGGACCACTACGTATGTTTGGATGTATGTTTGGTCTTCCTGTTAAAATCCTTCTGCATCTGCCCACACTGTTGTGTTAGATAAACTCTGAAGAAGGTAGAAAGGAGCAAAGGGGAATGGTAGGATGCCAGTCATCTGGTTGGTGCCTACACTAGTACTTCCGGGTCAAAGCTGGAAAAGCTACCCACTACAAAAGCAGGCTAAACAACCATAGGAAGCAAGCCAGTAATGGACTATAATGTAGAAGTGTAAACCAAATATACCCTTTCCTTCCCAATGTTCTTTTGCTGATGGTGTTTCATCACAGCCATAGTCTCCTCAAACTCAGACAGTGGGTATAATGACTATTTGGATGGCTAAAAAGTCACAAGGAATCATACTACTGTCACTTATTACCTACAAATTAACAACTTATCATGTACATAATTCAGTGTATAAATATATACATACATGGTTTTGTTTGCTGGTTCGTTTTTGTATTTTGTTTTTATTTTGTTTGTTTGTTATTTTGAAATAGAGTTTCTCTGTGTAACTACCCTGGCTGTCCTGGAACTCACTCGGTAGACCAAGCTGGCCTTGAACTCACAGAGATCTGTTTGCCTCTGCCTCCCAAGTGCTGGGATTAAAGGTGTGCACTGTCACTGCCTGGCACATACATAGTTTTAATGAACTTTTATCATCTGAGATGGTGGTGTTCCCTCTAAGAGCCAAAGACCACCTAACAAAAACCCCAATACCAAATATGTAAAACCCTCTTTTGAGTTGTAGGTCAGGGCTGTCTAATTAGACTCCCAAAACACATAGCCTATTGCTGCTGCCCTTGGTTTCCATGGAGATATAAAGTAAGTCCCTATTACTGAAGACACCACACACTTTAGAAACAGGGCCCAGAGGTTCCTGAGCTGGAAAAAAACCTAAGTGCCCACCCTGACTAGCTTTCATGGTGCCAGAAGGCTCCACACAAGCTTCTAAAGGAGAAAGGTAACCAACAGTCCAACCTAGCCACGACAGCTATGAACCACTTCAGTTACCAGCATGGGGGCCGTAGTGGCCACATATCATGGTGGTAACCAACAGCTCTCTAATTGGACTTACCACACACTCAACAAGGATACTATGTTTGGTACTGGAAACCTATCCAACTAATCAGTACTAGTGACGTCATGGTTATGGTAGAAGAGTCTATAACCGCTAATTCACTAAAATAGCATAATCCCTAACAATAGTCTGTAAGCATTATCCTTATACACACACATAAGGGTAGCCTTTACCCCCTCATCAAGGAAACTTCTTTTTTCAACAGATAGAGACCACTACAGAAAACCACAGCCAATCAATATGCAGAGTTATGGGGCTCAATGTCAATAGACACACCTACAAAACACTCCCACATCTAAGGCTTAGGGAACATTGGGAAAGAGAGCTGAAAGATTGTGCAAGCCAGAGGATCGGGAACTTTGCTGTGAGATTGTGTCTCCTAGTAACATCAAAAGCTACACCCATAAAGTCCTGTCAACATGACCACTTAAATGTGAGCTGAAGAAAGATATCAATAAACATGCCAAACTGCATGGGGTGGGGGAGGGGGTGTTGGAGGATGGGCCTCAACTCTACACAAAGAACTACAGGCAACTGAGTAAAACTGGGAGCAGGAATGGTGGCCTTCCTCATGGAGAAGCATACCAATTGGCCATCTAGTGCCAAATGATCAGCCCTGAAAACATGCATGCATACAAGTGATTTTGTAAGGACTCAACAGGTTATATCTGGGATTGTATATGTATATACACATACAAATATGTATGCAATAACAATTAATGGAGAGAGGCAGGGAGAGGTATATGGGAGGGTTTGGAGGAAGGAAAGGGAAAAAAAGAAATGTTTTAATTAAAATATGATCTCAAAAATAAAAAAAAGAAAGAAAAACTCCTGGAAATACATTACAAATTAGGAAAATTTACTTATTATTAAACTCTTTAAGCTAAAATAAAATCCTATTGAAATTATCATCCTTAGCTAATACCCGTTCAGCCAGGAAGTAGTTTTCCAACCATGTATATTTTGTAAATAGTAAACTTTTATTAAAATAAAAATACAAATACTTACCCAGGTCAGTTTCTCCTTTGCCTAAGAAAGATGTAAATTCACACACCTAGTGTGATAAGGAGTAACAGAGTTCTAAGGTGCCATTATCCATTAGCCTGGGAAATAATGTTTTCTTTTCCCATCATGCATTAGGGGGAAGGGAGAAAAGACCATGGAAACTGAGGACGTAAGTGTTCTTTTCTCCACTGTGCAATCTGAATTTCTCTTATGCTTCCAGAATGAAATGCAAGGCATTGTGGGTCACCATGCTCCTACTGCACCCTCAGCTGTACATGCCTTGATATGTCCGGGTCCCCAGTAAAGTGCCAGGAAATGGGAGGACTCCCTAGACCAGCTCAAGCAGTTCACCACCAGAGTGGCTGACACAGGTGATTTCAATGCGGTTGATGAGTGAGTACAAGTCCCAAGATGCCACCAGTAACCCATCCTGGATCCTGGCTGCAGCACAAATACCACCTACCAAGAGCTGGTGGAGGAGGCCATCGCCTACAGCAAGAAGCTGGATGGGCCACAAGAAGAGCAAAGTTAGATGCTACTGATGAGGTTTTTGTGCTGTTCGGAGCAGAAATACTAAAGATTTAGGCCACGTATCCACAGAAGTGGATACAAGGCTTTCTTTTAATAAGGATGCAACAGTGACCCTAGCCAGGTACCTCATTGAGCTTTACAAAGAATCTGGGATCAACAAGGACAGAATTCTCATCAAGTTATCCTCAACATGGGAGGAAATTCAGGCTGGAAAGGATCTGGAAAAGAAGCACAGCATCCCATGCCACATGAAACTTGTTTTCCTCCTTAACCCAGGCTGTGGCCTGTGCTGAAGTGGGTGTGATGCTCCACTCTCCCTTTGCGGGGCACATCCTTGACCTGAATGTGGAAAACACAGACAAGAAATCCTGTAAGCCCCAGGAGGACCCTGGGGTAAAAGATGTCACCAAAACCTATAGCTACTGAAGAAGTTTGGTCATGAGACGATTGTCATGGGCGCCTCTTTCCATAACTCCAGTGAGATCAAAGTACTGTCAGGCTGCGATTTCTTCACCGTTTTACCCAAGTTCCCAGGAAGCTGCTCAAGGACAACACCCAGCTGGTACTTGTGTTTTCCATTGAAGGGGCCCAGACCATTGAGTTGGAGAAAGTAGATCTGGATAAGAAGACCTTCCCTTGGCTGCACAATGAGGAATAATTGGCTGTGGAGAAGCTCACATGGAATCCACAAGTTTGCTGCTGATGCCATGACATTAGAGCAGATAGATGCTCCCAGAATGGATGTTAAGAATAGAAGGCTGTGCAGCATCTGCTGACCCCAGACCTGTGCTGACTTTGAGCTAGGTCTTAATTGCACACGGCTTGTGACGAATCTTGCATTTTTTTAGTGATTGGAGAAGCAATGGATCATAGGTTTCTGATTTTATGTGAAATTTTGTCTGACTCATTAAAGCAGTCACTTTTTCAGAGAGAGAGAGCGAATAAATGAATGAAATGCACAAAACTCAAACATTGTTTTCATTATCTCCACTACCCCTTGTTCATCTAAGCCCACAGAGTAGGGCAGAGAGAAAGCAGAGGCCAACATCACCACTGGCAGAGCTGCAGGTAGCCATGAAGACTGAGATTAGCCACAAACACTCAGTGTCCTCGGGTTCCTAAGCTTTAAACAGAATCCTGAAGGCGGCCAATATCTTCTCTCAACACTGGCCAGTTCCAGTCATCCAAGGTTTAGTTGCAAGAGAAGTCTTCGGAAGTCAAAGGCTGAGAAGGCTGGCTTATCTTCTGGAGCCAGGACAGTCCAGCTGAACCCTGGAGTCCTCCAGTGACACAGTATGACACAGCAGACGAGCCCAACAAAGCCTCGGGGAGCTGTGCTTAGGGACCGTCTAGTCACATGACCGCCCAGCGTGCTTGAGAAGCACAGGCAGCGTGCTGACACAGATCCTTTACCCCTGAAAAAAATCACAAGAAACAATTACAGTGTCAGTGAGAAACATGATAGGGTGAGGATCCATCTGCAAGCCTCTGAATTCCCAGGTAGGAACCCCTGCAGGCTGCCTTTCTTAGTTCTCCAGAGGATACTTCGGTGAAAATCCTCTTAAAGGGCTGAGAGAGCTTTAATTTACGGGCTATGTGCCTTCCAGAGGCTCCTTGTGGCTCATCTCGTTCATGCTGGGTAATCTGTATCCTAGCTCTGCTCAATGTCACAATGTTACAACAGTGAACATCAGTTGGGTGAGTAAATACTCTGAAGAAAGCAGAACCAAGAACAAATTCAGTGAGGGATGTCATTCTTCTGTAGGAGGATCCTTGAGTATTTCGTCCATCCAGCCCACCAGCCTAGACTAAACATTAAATAAACGGATTGCCGTTTATTTGGCTGTTGCTGAACCGCAGAAATACCGAGTGGAAAGCTAAACTTAATTTTAGACAAGCTTGGGAATAGGAGGTGGCTTTGTTTTTCCGAAGTTTGAGGAATGTTGCTGACACCCATCCCACACACGGGCGAAGCCCTGGTGACCACTCAGGTCTCCCAAGAATGACCAACAAACACTGACGCTGAATCTGTGTCGAGAGGAGAAAGCACAGCCTTAAATCAGCCACTCAGGTGAAACAGAGCTATCCTAGGCTGTTTCTTATCATCAATGCTACCTCCTCCTCATGGAGCATAAAATACAAAAAGCCTTGATTTTAAATTTTCACTGTGTAATGTCCAAAACAGTACTTATAGTGATAGATAGTATGGATGGATTTTTATAAGCATTTCACTTAACTCTTATTTGAACTTGTCTGTGTCTGCCAGGGTCTCGGAGTTTTCAAGTGTTGCCAGAAATGGTCACTCACTGAATCCTCACAGAAAGCTTGAAAGGTAAATGTTGCTACCCTTGGTTACTGACCGCCGTTCTCCAGAGGAAACCAAGACCCTCAGAGGGTGAATTATTTCCCCTAATTTCTGCAAGTGAGCCTCCTTGGGGTTTGCACAAGGGTCTTTTACTTCAACATCCCTTTCAGTTGTTCCTGTTTTGCCTTTTGTAGAAAAACCTCAAAGCATAATTTAACATAAATAAAAGCAATGCGTGAAGACTCTTCCCAGATGCAAGGCAGGCTTCATGACCGTAAACAATAATGCAAAAATACAATTGTTTTCCGAGAGAGAGCAAATTGATGCGCTCCTTTGTGTTTCTGCTTGTCTTCCTACTTTTCAAAAACCTGATTTTGTGACTTAGAGCTACCTATCACCATCGTCAAAATCTACTTGAGAACCCTTGATATTCAAGAGTTTGGGGCTAAAATACATTGTAATCCCAGGTTTTTCTGGCCAAAGTAGCACATTTTCAGAATGATTTTACCCAAGCAAAGACTAGGAAGTCAGCATGTTTATTACTTTCAAATACATACAAATGTATACTTTAAATGCATCATATGCCTAACAAGCTGCCAGCTTTCTGCTGCTCTATACACAAGTTAAACAGAGCACTGGGTAGCCACCCAGTACAGAGATAGCAATCGCAACCTACTCCCACCTATTGGCAGTTGCCAGCTAAAATATCCTATAGTAAAGCATACTGAGATCAAGACCAAACCAAAGTTAAAAAAAAAAAAAAAAAAAGGAAAGGAAATAAGGAACAATTCTGCCATGGCTTAGTAAATGAGAGAGAGGTACCTACTTCCCATCTTGAAGTTATTAGTTCTTGCCAGACTAAGAAATAAAATATTAAAATGCCTTTCATTAAAAGTCAAATTCATAATTTACATGTCCGTCTATAAAGAGAATTCCATACTTATTTCTAACTCCCTGGACTTTTGGATGGGCTCCCAAGGATGGTTTTAATCAATGGCATATTGGATGGGTAATTTTAGAGTCTGAGACAGCCCTGTCTGGCATCTGACTGGGTGGGTTTCAGCACTTCAATACGCCAGCAGCAAAGTGGAGACGTGAGTAGGAAAGAGAAGGGGAAGGGATGGACACGGAGACTGATTAGAGAATTGGAAGTGTGTTAAGTACGGGCGACGCCTCACGTGGTGCTGCCCTATGAAGGCTGCGTGCAACTGGGAAGGCCAAGTACTGACTGTCGCCTTCCACTCCTGTCTCTACCTCTGCGATATCTGCCCCTGGGCTCTCTCTCCTACTCACTCGTGGGGCTGTGTGAACAGCAAGAGGGCCATCAAGAAGTTCTGACAATAATATAAGTATAAAACTGTTCAATAAGTGAAAAATACAAACAATTCTATTTCCTCTTATTACACTGAATCCATCTACTTTAGGGTGCGTGTGTGTGTGTGTGTGTGTGTGTGTGTGTGTGTGTGTGTGTGTGTGTACAGTCAGCCATTGGTTTCGTTACTAGTGTAGACAGGCAAGTGTTTACCGGCTCATCATATAACACTTAGATCAATAATATAACTAAAATTTGAACAAATATGTAAGCCCTCCTTTTTAATTGCCAAGAAACTACAAGAGCCTCTGTTTCACCTCATCTACGATTCACCAATAAAAACTGGGTTCTTTTCCGGAATTGATGTGAATGAAGTCCCTGGACTATGTCTGATTTAAGCACTGTCTCAGAACTCAATTCTCTTTTGGTCATGTTGGCCCTCAGGATCTGCTGTGAATACTTATAGGAAAATTCGGCAGACAGATACCATCATTCCTATTCATCAAGTTTCTCATCAAGGGGAAAAAACAAGCTGACTAAGTCTCCCTGCTATGAATCAAGGATTGAAATATATTTAGCCAATGAAAACACAAGCCACGGAAAACACAGTGACCAGAGGATGTGTATGTCTTGGCTGGAAAGGCACGAGGCCATTAAACGCCTGGAGTTAAGAGGAAATTTCAGAGCCAATTCCTCTGATTAAATCCCAGGCAAACCTTGTTCTTCCTCATTCCCTAAGCCAGACAAGCCTTTCCAGTGAAGGTTTGGTATTCACAAACCTCTTCTTTTCTTCATCATACAACCATCTTCAAGGGACCAGAAATCCTGACTCTTACTGGAAGGTATAAATAAAACCAAGCCTTGCCATCACAAAGAAATCCCTTTTTATATGCTCCAGAAAATAATGCTATTTACTCCCATCTCTATCCATGTGACCCTTCCTTAGAGGAACTTTCCATCATTTGCAGATGATAACCCCCGACCTCCTACATCCTCTGCTGTATTATTTTTCTTCATTCTACTGGTCAGCCTCCTCCAATAGAATGTAAACTCCATGGGGACCAAGATTGTATCTGTTCTGTTCAACATTACCACCCCACCGCCTACCCAAGAGTGGTTCCTTCTATTTTGGAAGCACTGAACGAACATGTAGAGGTTATATGAATAACTTACAGAGGATGGCTGACTCTTAGGTTCTGACTAGTTTTCAAGAGGGGAAATAACTTCCTTGAGTCCATTTAGCTAGCCAGGAGTAAAGCAAAGATTTGAAGCCAGTCCATCCAGAAAATATTTTGACTGTACTATTTTGCACAGGAATCTCTGTGAGTGAATTGACTGTTTGTGTCCAATGTGCAGTTTGATTAAAAGTTAGGCTAGACGCTGAGGCTGAGACCTGAATGTTACCTGATGGCACAATTTCAAAGGAAGGGAAAAACCTCATCTGAAAAAACAGCAAGACAAATTGGAATATGGGTATTTGGGGGGTGGGGGTTCACCCAAGGTATAGGAAATGAGGTGAGAGAACAGAGAGTGAGGTGGAAGACCTCAGAGGTAGCTCAGGGCATAAAATGTTTGCTACACAAAACTGAGGACCTGACTTTGGTCTCCAGCACCTGCACATAATGCAGGGCATGGTAACATGCTTGTGACCTCAGGACTGGGGAAGCAGAAACATATGCAACCCAAGTCCCATTGAACCCCCCCCCCCGAACCAGACATCAGTTATTTTCTGTTTAAAAGTCAGCTAATTCACATTATCTCATCCACCTTTGACACAGTAGGTAGAAGGGGAAGCACGGGAGAGTGGTTTCCATGTCACTCCAGGTGAAGACTACAACCTTTACACAGATTTGTACAGAAATCCAAACCACACTATTTAGGGACTGAATTGTATAACCCCAAAATCCACTGGATGAAATCCCAACCTCTGGTCCCCAAAAATGTGACCTTGCTTGGAAATATATATATATATATATATATATATATATATATATATATATATATATAGAGAGAGAGAGAGAGAGAGAGAGAAATGTGTATATATAGAGAGATGATAGATAGATAGATAGATAGATAGATAGATAGATAGATAGATAGATAGACTGCCCCTGTGGTGGGGTGGCATCCTGGGAGGACCTCTGTCCTCCAAATGTGCAAACACACACACACACACAGAGTATGCACATATTTCTGTATATACAATGAAAAGATGGAAGCAGAGTATGGAGGGAGGGAGAGAGGCAGGGAGGGAGGGAGGGAGGATTTAACTGGGTGACACTGTGAGTTGTGTGCTATGATCCCTTCCTGTGGTATGGCTCCACCCAGTTATTCTCAAAAAGAAGACAAATCTACCCAACTTGGGGCATCTTTGACACTGTGCATTCTAACATAGAGCTATGCTAACAAAGCACCTATACAGAAACGTACTGCTAGCTCTAGAGTCTACCAACTCAAGATTCAGGTATTGCCAAGATGGTTCCTTCTGAGTTTGCTGAACGGAGAATCGATTTGGTATCTTCTCTTCTGGCTGCTGGTAGTTTTCTGGCAATTTCTGGCATTCTTTGTGTATAGAACATCACGGTCTTCTGTCCTCATCCTCATATCTCCTTTGTCTGTAACCAAGTTGGAGCCAAAGTCAGATTGGATTAGGGATGACCTCATCTTATCTACTTGTTTCTGAAGCAGCTGTATTTCCAAATCTCTCTCACCTGCCAGCCCCACAGCCCCTCAGACCCAACCAAGCAAACACAGAGACTTATATTGGTTACAAACTGTATGGCCATGGCAGGCTTCTTGCTAACTGTTCTTACAGCTTAAATTAATCCATTTCCATTAATCTATACCTTGCCACGTGGCCCATGGCTTACCGGCATCTTCACATGCTGTTTGTCATCATGGAGGCTGGCAGTGTCTCTCTGACTCAGCCTTCCACTTCCCAACTTTATTCTCCTCTTTGTCCCGCCTATACTTCCTGCCTGGCCACTGACCAATCAGTGATTTATTTATTGACCAATCAGCAACACACTTGACATACAGACCATCCCACAGCACAAGGTCACATTTTTGGGGACCAGAGGTTGGGATTTCATCCAGTGGATTTTGGGGTTATACAATTCAGTCCCTAAATAGTGTGGTTTGGATTTCTGTACAAATCTGTGTAAAGGTTGTAGTCTTCACCTGGAGTGACATGGAAACCACTCTTTCTTATCGACCAGTGACTGTGGATAACAGGGCTGTGTGGAGAAAGCCTTGGGGTAGCCTAGAGCTTTTTGAAATTGAAAAGCCAGAGGCAAGAGAGGTCAGAAGCAAACCTACTCATATCTCAAGGGGTGGTAGACCCGAGTATCACCATGATGTCGGAGTGTCCTGAAATGATGTCAATTCAAGAATTCTTGTCAATCATTCTGCCTCTACTGTGATCTGAAGACTTTCTTGGGACAATTCTCCCTCACCCTGTCCTCTCCAAAAAAAAAAAAAAAGTCATCACCTCCTATAAATCTTCAAGTCCATTAAAATAATTAATGTAGACACAGGGACAAATCTTGCTGAATACTGACTGAATATCCTCAAGACAATTAAGAATACCCACAGTGCTTATGAAAAGATGCTAATTAAGACTATAGCACTGCCTTGTTTAGGCTGGTATGTAACATTTTTCATGATATCTAACTTAAAGAAAAGTTGACCTTGGATGAGAGGTGGGTCAGTGTCTAAGAGCACACCCTGCTCTTCCAGAGGACCCAAGTTCAAACCCCAGCACCCATATCAGGTATCAGAATCATCTGTAACTCCAGTTCCAAGGAGATCTGACACCTGCACCCGTGTATGCATCCCGACAGATACATACACATAATTAAAAATAATAAAAGTAAACTTTAAAAAAAGGAAAGTCTGGCAGTAGCCAGGCTATAGTGTCATAGAGTTAGATATTTCCTTTAAGTCCAACACAGTTACTTTGTAGTTTTATTGTCTCTGAGAAACTCATTTAATCTTTCTCTGCCTCAGTTCCCACATCTATAAAACAGGATAATAATGGATAATAATAGATCTCATTTTAATGGAGCCTTGTGAAACATAAATGAACTAAGCCAAGTAGAACACAGAATGCCGGTGCTCATGCATTAAGTTCTCAATAAATAGCAGCAATTTCAGCCACTGCCACAACTTCCTTTCACACGATCAAGGTATGATGCAACTGGAACAGTTATAAGAAATGGTCAAATTAGTTACCGCACTTCATATTAAGGAGAGCAGAGGAAATGGCCTGTTGACAAGGCTCAGGCTAACCGTTGAGAGAAACTTAGCTCAACGAGGGGCCAAACAATGTTTACCACACACTCAGCTCATCGTACGTGTTTCAGGTAGGAACTTACTGCACCCAATATCTATGTCATCGGAAGCTTCGTAATTGTCAATAAAAAGTGCTTGACTCAGGCCTTTGATTTAACTGTGTTTAGTCCATTAACATCACCAAATACATAACAGAGACAGTTAAGAAAAATAAATCCTAGGCCAAATTTCAGAATAGCCATTATCTTTTTCTCCTTTTCGAATATGTAACAAGGCAGAGTGAAAACAGTGACATGGGTATGCAGTGGGTGTTATTATACTTATAAAAGGAATTATAATTTCTAATATACTAGCTACTATTAAACAAAAAAAAAAAAACCAAAACAAAACAGATGGAGGGGCTTGGTGATGCATACCAATAATCCCATCCCTCAGGGGCCTGAGGCAGGAGGATACCAAGTTAAATGCCAGCCTGAACTACATTTGTGAGACAGTGTTTAAAACCTGAAACACAAAAATAAAGAAATTGAGGAAAGTGTTGAAGAAACAGTGACATTAACATACCACCCCGTACTTCGTGGAGAATTCTTATATTTACCGCATCTGTCCTTTCTCATGACCACCGTTGAGAGAGGCAGGTAGCCAGAGATGTGTCTATTTACTAAGAATAATGCCGAAGCTCAGGGGAGCAAGCAGAAATGTCAAAAACAGAATTGGAACATTTCTTTCCCGCTCAGCTCTCCACCATCTTTTATGCTTCTTTTAGGAAAGGAACACTCAGAATCCTCTCCCTTTGCTGAACACATCTTTCTGTTGCCAGTACAATAAAAATAATATGAGCTAACTCTCTCCCTTATCGCAAAATAATGGAAGAAATAGTAGACCCTATAAGATCCCACAGGATAACTGACCTTCTATCTTGCTGGTAGAACCCCAACTGGAATCATTTAATGGGTGAAGCTCAGAAATCAGAAGGCTGCCCCACCACTTAGCTGGACTTCAGAACAAAACACATGACATGAAGTGACTTCAGTGGGCACTTCTTGCTCCTTGCAAGCCTGTAGGGTATCTGAGAAGTTCAGATATCAGCTCACTCTGGGCATCTGTACTTAGAGGTGCATTGGATGTCAGCTAACTATAGACTTGTCTGACTTGGCTTCCATTGAGACAGTGTTCATATTTTTCATCCTTCATCCCCTGAAGGATTATCCCCAGCTTGTTCTTACGTCAGTGTCAGGAGTCTGAGAACTTACAACGGACATTTTGTTCCTTCTGATGCATTCTATAGGACCCAACATGTCATGAAACTAACCCAGCAGGACAAGGACTGAAGAATGAAATACCACATTTTTTTTTGTTTTGTTTTGTATAGACTAAATATTTATGTAACAAAAGGAGTGGATCGACAGAGATAGTTGGAGGATGGAGATCATCTTGGCAAGCATTCCACCCCAGCTATAAACGCGTAGTGTTATGAAGAAGAAAAGCCAAGGATATTAACACACACGTTACACACTGCATTGATTTTGTTGGCGTGTTGAAGCATGTTAATCAAGTAAGTGGTTCTGTGATAAATTATAATAATTTACACATCTTCTATTCCCAGCGTTTGAAATTGCATCACACAAATTGTAGGTATTCTATAAAAATAATTAATAATGATAAAAGAACTGGCAGAGGGGAAATTACTGTGGCAGAAATCACAGAAGCAGCTGAAGTGCAATTTAATCACTCACAATTACTTGTGTAACTCCATCGGGGAACAACTCAACCTCCCCAGAGGTTTTGAGAAAGACACACTGGTTGTTCCCAAAAGGTTCTCTTTATTTGTTTTAAAATACCAAAGCTATGGAACATTTGGGGGATTACAAAGCTCCAACCCACCCCTGAAACGATAGTGAAGGCTAGAGCTGGCAAAGTCTGGAAACCAGTGAGAAACCAGAATTCAGATCCAGCTTAAGCTCCCATTGGGAATCACTCTGAGCCAGTGGTTCTCAACCTTCCTAATGCTGCAGCCTTTTGAACCCAGTTCCTCAGGTTGTGGTGACTGCCAACCATAAAATTATTTTCATTGCCACTTCATAACTATAATTTTGCTCCTGCTGGGAATCCTAACATCAATATCTGATGTGCAAGGTATCTGATACGTAACCCCTGTGAAAGGATGGTTCACCCCCAAGGGGGTCGTGACCCACATGTAGGAAACCGCTGCTCTAAGGCATGGCCCTTGGAGAGTTTTGCATGTACTGAGTTTACTAGGTGCTTGATAAATGTGAAACTTTAGATTATATCCCAAGCCTACGGATTCAGTCTGGAGTTTCAACAAGATCTGTGACAAGTAACTCAGATGTGTTTAGAAGCTGGAGATCTAAAGAGCAGTTAGTGAAACATGTGATATGAAAATAGAGAGGGGGTGGATACGAGGAGTTAAGAGTTTAGGGGGGGATGAAGACAAGGCGATGGGGAAGAGAAAGGATGACGTTGGTTAACCGAAATTAAAAATGCAGTTTTTTAAAACTTTACGGAAATGCACTATTTTATAAGGTAATTAATTTAGACACATAATTTTCAAACAGAAGGAGTTTGAATGGACAGAACCTGCAGGAGTGGATAATGAAGGATTCTCCCGGAAGACATGAGTTATTAAACAGAAATCCCAGTGTCGGGCATAGGATAACTCTGTGAGTTGTTGATCAAGGGGTTCCATAGGCCCCCAAAACAACACAAGCTCTTGGTTATTCACAGTAACTAGATGGTGATACCTTATTGGTGAAGACACCACACACTTTTGTTGCAGGACAGAGAAAAATCAAGCCAAAAATCTCTTCCCTGCTGATAGCTTTCACAGGGCCAAAAGATGCTACACAGGCTCCCGGCGGGGAGAGTTATCCCCAACAGCCTTACTCGGTTGTGGTCCCTGTATGCTACGCAACCAATCTGCCGAGCAAGAATTTCTCAGTGGTGCAATACTTGTATGACTGCTGTGGGGTTAACCAACCACTCTCTGATTGGATTTGAGGCCAGTTCCACAGGAGAGATCTTGTATCCCGCAGTATATCCAATGGCTGGGAAAGTCACAGGCCCAAAGGGTAAACCTACTTCTGTTAATTGATAAACAGACATCTTATCAAACTGTCTTCTGAATATTTATGTTTATATTCACAAATTAGTGCTGCTCTAACATTTTGTTGAGTAGTGGTTAATACAGACTCTAACTGGTCAAAGTGCTGACAATAAGTGACTTGTAAGAGCATATCCATAAATGAGATGTCTACATCAGCACCCCTGCCTACAAGGCTCAGGGACCATTGCAGAAGTGGAAAGATTGTTAAGAGCTGAAGGATGATGGGAAGGGTGTTGCAAAATGCTGTCTTCCAGACACCACTTTCATGGATTCACAGTAGCTGTGATCACCTATACAAATGAAGCCGGCCAATGTTCTAACCCAGATGAAGATCTCACGAGACCCCACCCTATGCTCAGGAGCTACAGGCAGTTGGTGGATACTGAAAGGAGGGAGAATCATTTCTCTTCATGGCCGTGGCCCCCAGTAGGTTGCTCATGCTCAGGTAGATGATGTCATACCCATATGCATTTAGCACCACGAATAGGACTTTGTGGATAATCAAAAATAAAGGAAGACATGAAGGTGGGAATGTGCTGGGGCTGGGGGAGGGGGAAGTAAAAGGGAGAAGTTGGGATGGATATCAGGATACATTGTATACATGGATAAAACAGCCAAGGAATACATTTATAATATTCTTTAAAGATAATAAATTAATAGTTTTTAAAAGGGAAATCTAGGCTTCCTACTAAATTCTTAAGTGCTGAAAAACAGAATAATTGAGCCAGGCATGGGAGTACACACCTGTAACCCTGCCACATTAGAATGAGGCTGATTGCAAAGATTCCGGGCCAAGCTCAGCCCCATGGTGAAACATTGTCGCAAACAAATGGAAACAATCTGTCTGGCTGAAGTAACATTCCGTCCATATCTTAACACTCACACCCTGTTTCTTATCACCAGTTCAATTAACACGTGTGCTTCTAGGCCTCACTGCGTGCAAGGTACTCCGGGATCACAAACGGCACACCTGGGGCCCTGCCATCCCATGTCCTGAGGAGCCAAACAAAGCCTTTTTTCCCTTCCCCATGTCCCCCTGTTTCTGTGTGCCTTCTTCTTTGTCCTCTGTTCTTCAGCCCGCTTCCTTCCCTGTCTCGGGGATGCTGTGACTAAGCTTTCCCTGCTGCTGCTTTAAGAGCAAAGTATTTGATTCATTCGAAGTTCCACTTACAGCAGTGATTTCAAATGTTGGGGGAAACTTTTGATTTGGCTCTCTTCCAAGTAGCCTGCATTATAATATCAGCATGACCTTGGACCCTGGACAAAGACAAGGAAAGTGTTTATAAGGAATTCTAGATGAACGTAACACGACTTCGTCATATTTTCCACTTCTTCCTGGTGTAATATTTTCTCAAAGAAGATACAAGCTTGGAAAATGAAATAGTGAAACAAAAATAGAAAGAGACTATTGTTTTTTCTCAAATATTCAGTGGCAAAACATTCATAATAAATTTAATTTCACTGAGGAGAAAGGACATTTTTTTTTTCAATAACAGATGAATTTCTTTCCAGAACATAGTTTGACAATGAAACAGAAATCTGAAAAAATATTTTCTGATGAGTGGTCCAGGCCAGCACCAGATCTCAAGCTGTGGTCACGGGTGTGTTGCTCCATCATTGAGGCTCGTGTACCTGGTGTCTTAAGTTCTGCTATTAGAGAGTGCTACATTCTCTCTTTTTTTTTTCCACACCCCCTCATACTTCTGAGAGGCTCTGAGCTCATTCCATTTTTCTTCTAGCCCTTCATAGATATTCCACGAAGATTCTGCTTTTCAAAATCAAGACTGCTTGAAGTTCCGCTGAGAGTCATGAAATTTCAATCTCCCACACAATAGCAACTCCATCTTCTTTTCGCCACTCTTGGCATGGTGGGAAGAGCAAATGCCCAGCAGGAACAATAGGACTCCTTTTCAGTTCTGAGACCCTGGCTGCTGCACAGGCTGCATGGAAAAAAAAAATTCTTCACAATCCCAAGGGTGACATCTCTTCCCCCTTATCACCCACGCCTCACACAGCCAGAACTTGATAAGACACTCAGGGAGAAGATAATGCCTACCGTCAAGCTGTCTAGGTAGAAATAATAATAATCTGTTTATAGGAAAGCAGCTGCCCCATTGTTTGGGATTCATGAAATCTCAGTTAGTTATTCTCTTTCAGGCAGGCCTATTCCCCTTCCTCACGTCCATTCAATCACCTCAGGACTTTAATGATGGGCATTTGGCTATAACCATATGCCATCTCAGGATATACTTTAAAAAGCATAGAAGAAATATTTTGTTAAATCATATGGAGGCTGAAAAAAGTTCACTATTCTTTAAAAAAACAAAAACAAAACTCAGAATTATTGCCCAAATGTCAAAGGCAGGTCTTAGTTTCTCAAAGTGAAATTCTGAAGAATGAAGCTAAGGTGGCTGTCCAGAATCCAGGTCACACCCACATGTGCTGCCTTTCATCTGTGGAAAATGGAACAGCAGCGAGGCTTAGAAGCAGCCTGGCTGGGAGATTATTGTTCTCTTACCCTTGAGCCGCATCCCTCCCCTGGTTACAAAAGGGTCCCCTGCTCTGAGGGTACTGCACTGACCGGTGTTAGCAGTAAGTGACCCCGTCCTTGGAACGGGCTGAGGGGTGAGGCATTCCTTTCTCCTATGCCTACCCATCTGTGGCGGAAGGCGGCACAGAGCAGCTTTTTACCTTCCAGATGAGACAAGTAGGTGATGGAGAACAATGGGATCAATTCCTTCTGACCCTCCACCCAATGTGCCGGCTCACTTCCAGGAGCAGACCGGCATCTCGTCTCTGAAACAGTTACTCACAAGCAAACAATACCTATAAGTTAACAGTGAGCGAAAGTTCGGGTTGCTTTCGCATCTACAGTGACTTCCCTAGATGCCATCAGTACATCTAGGTAAGCAGAATTGACCGTCCTGTGGGGTTTCCTTTTAGCACGGCATGGCAGTGACCCAAGGGAATCAACTAGGGGCAACATAAAGGTACAGTTAGTGGAGACAGCCTTGATGAACTGCTCACTTCCTCATTCCCCCCACCGTGGATGGTAGAATTACTCCTGCATCCCAAACGCCTCTGGTAAGTCCAGATCTCTTACTGCACAGTGAACACACACCCAGCTCAAGGATCTCCTCTTCTGTCACTGCTTCGTGAATGCCCTGTGCCAGGGAGGCACAGCTCAAGTACCGTAGCACTCTGCACAAACTCTCCCAGCCTCTCGCCACTCTGTACGGGATACACTGCTCGCTGACCAGAATATGAATTTCCTAGAAAGGACATTAACTTCTCTCTACATCTTTATTCATCTTTAGGAAGGAAAGTTAGAACTGTTCCTTAGATCCATCGTGCTTGGTCATGGATCCAACATACTTGGTCATGGATTGTAACTCTGACGACAACCTGTGTTTCCCTGAACTGGGGTGAGGGGGAGCAGAATTCCCTAGACGCATAATGTGCTACTGAATCACACTTCCAGACCTGGGAATAAATCCACTGCTAGGCAAAATGGGGCCATTTTATAAAGTGTTTCCAAGGATGAAATGAAGTATGTGAGGGTCAAAGGTTTGGCATGAATTAGCCCTCAACAAATGGTAGGCTTAATCATTATAATTAACTTGATATATCAAGCCAGTACCTAGCATATATATATATATATGACTGTGTGTGTGAAAACAGGGAAGAACAAGAGAATGCCACACGGATGCACAGTATGTGTGCCCACACTGTCCAGGCATCCACTAGACAGTCTGCTTGTATCACACACTCACTTGGGAGCTGCACTGTTCTCTCCTTATCTGAGATCTGAGTCTGTTGACCTGCAAAGGACGTGTGGGGAAGGGAAAGAAATTTATCACAAGAGCTTTTATGTTTTCTTTTTTTTTTTCTTTCCACCAGCCTTACTATGAAGGGGTGACCTTAAGGAACCCACAGAGTTTCCTCTAGGAGAGCAGAATTTGACTCTCCCCTCTAACAAGGGGAGACCAGCACACATAGAGGAGGTAGCAAGGAGTAGCTGCTCCCCCATTGTCAGACAGGCTCCCAAAGAGAAGGGCAGACAAAGCCAAGGAGGTCTGTCTGGGTTGCTTGAAAGAATGGGTCTTGACAGCATCCAGGGAAGGGCTGATGCCGCTGTAACTTGTAAGTCCCTCTCTCAGTACTCATTATTAAAAACACAAGGTCTCACACCACGAGTGTCTGCAGAATTCTGGGAACCTCTAGATTCAGCCTCCATCTTTCTTCGCTAAGACAGCAAAGGGGTTAATGTCTGGGCAGTAATCAGAGGCTGCCAGCACCCACCCTCCACATAATAGGCATTGTTGTTCTTGAGACTTTGTCTGTTTTTTCTGGCAGGCTTGACTGCTTGGAACAGATTCTAAAACAGGAAAGGGAAAAAAAAAGTCAGTCTGCTCTTTTTTTTCCCCTTTCTTTCTTTTGTTTAATGGGCACAGCCGACAAAAACCATGAAGATTGTCATAGAAGCACTACTTTCCTGGATTTCCAGGAAAGTTGGTGGCGGAGAGGACAACTTGTCAACTTAAAATACATCGACCTCCCTCGAAGGGGAATTAGTTGACGCATGTGCACGAGGCATCTGTAACATCTGAAGGTGGCTGCCCGCTCTCAGACGCGAAACAACACATTACAACTGTATTAGCTGATAAGTGAACTGTGGCTGGCCCACTCATCTGCATAGGAAATCCATTAGCGTGACGTTATTAATGTGCTTGTTCATCAACCTTCCCAGGTCACTTGCAATCTCAGGACATGTTTGTCATTCACACCTGATAGGCTTCCAGATGTTTGCATCGGCAAGCACATGACCATGTCTTACTGAATTACTGGAACAGCAAAACCCGCTACAAAACATTAGACTCCCATGTTTTACGTCAGCTTTTTCTTGTTGTTGGATTTTTGTTGTTGCTGCTGTTTGGTTGGTTTTTTATTCCTAATCTACCATGAAACAATGTTGTTGTTGTTTTTTTATTTTCACAAACCAAATTATGAACTTGGCCTTCCATGGCAGATATTTACAGATGTTTCCAACTGTTTCATCTGTTTCTGTACTTTGCCTGTTACAGACCGGTGATAAGCAGCTTGGGAATCAACCTGGTCCACGGGACATGTGCCATTGGACCCTGGGCTGAAGGCCAGAGTGGCTATGCTAGGCTTTGTGAGTCTTCCAACTCTTACAACTACTCACTTCTGAGCTGTGTTCAGTGAAACATTGGTGCGTGTATAAAAACAGGCCACAAGCTGGACCCCCAGCCCACCAGCTAGGGTTTGCCAACCCCAGACTGCCGCTGCTGCAAGTGGTTAGTGATAATGATAACCAGGACTGACTGGCCAGCTACCCTGTCGGTCATCCGTCCGCTCTGGTCTCCCACGGAATTTGTATGTTAGACGTCATTGTTTGAATTTCACAGAGTGCCAAAGATGCACTGTAAGAATCTTAAGAACTTATTTTTATTCAGTCTAAAACATGGAAGATGGTCCTGAATAGAAATCGTGTGTGTGTGTGTGTGTGTGTGTGTGTGTGTGCGCGCACGTGTGTTATATTGTATCCTCTTTGTGTGGCACACACTTTCCTGACTGAGTTACCTTCCTAGCCCTCCCTACCTTATTTTGCCAGTTACTTTCTTGTGATTATTCAGGAGAGTGCTGAAGGGGAGCTAGTTCTTCTGTTCATGCTACAAATATTCACTGCCAGGCCCTGGGTTTAGAGCAAGTACTTCACAGAGAGGAATATATAAAGATACTCACACCCATGGACCATGAGGATGGCCATGGGCTTCAGAATCAGTCAAAAAAAAAAATCACAAACCTAAATACAGCAGAGAAAAGACAGGTGTGGCAGCCCACGGAGAGGGGTGGCAGGGTGTGGGGGAGGAGAGCAAGTTGTCCCTTAAAATCAGAGAGCAGTGTGCACCATCAGTGTGACCACACCACCACCTACCTGAATACTAAACCCTGGTGTGTGGCTCCCCTGTCACTACGGGGAGGGTCGCATCCGTGGAAGGAAACACAGGATGTCTTGTGTCGGGTGTTCTATTTAAGAGCGTAGGAAGAAATGTGATTCTTTCAGAGCCATGCCCTTCCCTTCCCCTTGCTGAGTAGACAGACCGAAGGCTTGGCATCTGGGACAATGCAGGGATGGGAGAGGGCAGAGGAAGGAAACACAGCTCCACAAGGAGACAATTTCAACAAGGGTGAAGCTGCAGCCCCACCCTCCGGGGTCCCTGAGCAGCCCCCTGAGAGGAAGGAAGAGGAAGGACCTGACTGCCGGACACTGCCTTTACCTTTCTCAAGAGCTAGTGATGTGGAGTTTACTTTTCTCAAGAGGGAATGGCGTGCTCCTCTACACTTGAATTTTGCTCAGATTCAAAAGGAGAGCAAGGTGTTTTGCTTCCAACGTGAAATATTTCTAGATTTTTAGAAAGGTGCCATCCACAGAAAGGCTAACTACAGTTTTACATATAAGTTGACATCCTTCCTCTGTGTTTCAGAAAAATGATAAAATGAAGCATTACTATACAAGTTTCCTGTGAACATTACTTCTTTTTAAGAAACTTTTTTAAAACAATCACTTTAACAAACTAAAAAAAAAAAAAGAAAAAAAAAACACTTCAGTTAACGCACTACGAAAAGAGGCAGAAATGAAATCTATCCCTCCATAATGTTATTAAGATACCGCAACAAATTCCTTCAAAACGTTTTGCAGCCTTAGTGTTAGGAAGATGAATAAAGCCAATCCCACCTAAGACCAAAAGCAGTTAAAAGTCAAGCATGTCTGCCTAGAAAGACTAGCAAGTGGTCCCCACATTCTGCTACCAGCAGCAATGACGTAATTGTCTCAGATTAGTCACGTGACTAGCTACTGTGAAGTGCTTTTCCAGAAAGTGCTGGAGCAAACCTTTGCCAATGGGAGAGAGACAGTTCTTATTTAATAGACAAGAAGAATGATCAGCTGTTGAGTGATGTATGTAGGGGCAAGTAAGGTTGGATTTGAACCAATATGTCTGAGATTCTGCTCTCAACACTTCCATCCTTACTTTTCCTGTATGTCCCTTTCCCCAAATTCTCTCCAAGGAGTATGTACTTCTCTGATGTTAGAATTAATTCTTTCATAGACTGTGAATGTTGTATATTTACTACACTTTACTGATTCCCTAAGCGACTTATGCTGTAAATCTCAGATAGAGTCCTCTGGGCACTATGAGACAATCTGAGTCCTGGGAGTCTGAGCCGTCTTCCTTGGATAAATCAGGCTGTCATGCAACCATTAGTCAAGCCATACATAGGAACTAAACCTCATCTTCATCTATCTCCTACCCACCACGTAAGAACTCTCTGAAACACGAAAAAAAAATCAAAATAGCCAAATCAAAGCCAGCATTTGGTAGACACTGGGAAATTAGGGATGAGAGTTCACCAGCCTCCCTCCCTCAACTCTGACTTTGATACTCCTTTGGAAAATCAGAAGGAGGAAAAAAGTCAGAGTTTGGGGAAAATGCCTTTCCTAAAAACATGATGTTTTCCACCTGTGTGTGCATTTGGATGTTTAAAGATGCATTTATTATACATCATCCTATTGTTGAACATCTACAGTCTCAAGACAAATTGATTGAGTGAAAACGCAATTATTTGCTATATTAAAAGATTTTTTTCACCTTAAAATATCTATCTGTATGTCCTGCACTCACTTGCAAAGTAGCTTGCCTGAAACCGTTGAACGCCAATTTTTCTGTGCAACCCAGAGAAGACAAGCAGACTGGGAAAACTGGGCACAGGGTTGGGGAAGTCCGAGCATTCTGATTGGCCCCTCTCAAGACCTCCTTCCCAAAACATCATCTCCTTTTATACAAATTAAATGTGTTCACTTTTTTTTTTTAAAGACATGCACAGTATTTACTTTTCTGTTGGTGGGACTAAAAACACCATGACCAAAAGCAAGCTATAGAAGAGTTTCTTTTTTAATTAGAGTTTCAGATGATTAAGAGGGCATGGTAGCAGGTGGTGGAGCAGGAAGCTGGCTGATCATGTTTTCATCCACACATAGGAAGCAGCGCAAGAACTGGGGAAAAGGTGAATCTATAAACTCAGAAAACCCACCCCCGGTAGGTATCATACTTCCTCCAGCAAGGCCACACCTCTTAAAGGTTCCATAACCTCTCTAAACAGCGCCAACAACTGGGTACCATGTATTCAAATATCTGAGCCTATGGGGGACATTTCTCAAACCATTCCATGCATCATGTACACATCTGCCCAGGCAGTAAACTTGAACATCGATGTCTATGGGAAGAGCACTGATCTGTGGGTGGACTTTGGTATGCGTCAGAAGCACTCGGAAACGTTTTCTATGTACTTTGGGCACCACGACTGGAAACTCTCATTTGGTATCGAGGGAAAATTCCCAGCATCTAAATTTTAATAAGTCCTCCCCATATCCTGGGAGCTCACATAACATGTATATACATGATTGTCAAACACACCTAACTCTGAAAACCCCTGGACGATTCAACAGAAAGTGATAGTTTCTTCAAGTTGAAGGAGACAATGAAAATACTTCTCAGAACAGCTCAGACCCCAGAGGATCACTCCTGGACTTTTTAAGAAGCAAACTGAGAAGGTGTGTCCAGTGTAGTCAGAAGTTTTCCTGTGTCCCATCCGGTCCAGCAGCCATTGGGACCCAGATAAATACACAGAGACTTCTTATATTATTTATAAACTGTATGGCCTAATGGCTCAGGCTTCTTGCTAGCTAGCTCTTATATTTTAAATTAACCCATTTCTATTAATCTATGTTTTGCCACTTGCTCTGTGGCTTACCAGTCTGCTGCATGTTGTTTCTTGGGCGGCTGGCTGGCATCTGTCTCTCCTCTCCTCTCTCTTCCTGTCTATCTGCTCGTATTTCTTGCCCGACTCTAAGCTGCCTTGCCATAGGCCAACACTCCTTTATTTATCAACCAATCAGAGCAATACATATTCACAGCACACAGAAAGACATCCCACAGCAGTTCAGTCTTATAAAGATAAACTGAGGTTGTAGATTTTTAACATATATGGTTTGCAAGATGCATTTGCTTTAAAGTCAAATGGTCACTACTGTAACCCCATCCCTTGAAAATGTCTCTCATGTAATTTCGGTCCTCTGCTAGCGCTCCCTCTTCCCAGAATCCTCCACTTCAGTTTCTGAAACATAATCTCAGATAAAGATCGGTGGATTGGTGGTTGTTTCCTCATAAAAGAAGAAAGTGGAAAGTCCTCACTCCCTTTAGACATTTGTTAGACTAGTGTTCATATTAGCCCCTTTTCTTTTGTTATAACAAAGCATCCAGTGCTGGATACTCCCTCAAAAGAAGAGGTCCACTTTGCTCATGGTTTTGTTTCTGAAAGCCCAAGACAGGGCAGCCTCATCTTGCAGCCTTTAGTGAGGATACCCTGAAGAGAGCATCACAATGGCAGATGGTGTGTGGAAGAGATAACACAGTAAAACAAGAAGCCAGATGAATCCAGAGGCCAGGCTTGGTCATTTGGGAACAACCTCCTCATATAAGAATTAACTCAGTCTGCAAAATCAGTGCTAGTATTGTAATACCCTCACTAGCCAAATGACCCAGGGCCTGGGACATATCTCTTAAAATGCTCACCACCTCGCTACTGCCACATTGAGGAGCAAGCCTCCAACTACTGTATCTAAAGCACAGCATATGTACACTAGCGAAGCTGAGCCAGGCTGCCCCCAGAGCAAACTGTGATGACTGGGCTCATTAAACAGTGGACATTTACTTTCTGTAGTGTTTGAAGCTGGAAGATCCTTTGTTGAGGTACTAGCCAGTTCGGTGCCTTAAGAATTTTCCTCACTGGAAGACAACTTCCTTCTCACGTGACCCCCAAGGTGCAAATGGGGGACTGGGGTGGTAATGAGGTCAGGATGGGGAGGGAAAATGAGAAGAGAAGAGAGAGATCCTCGTGTTGGTGGAGAGTGAGCTTTCTGGTCTCCATTCCTCTTCTTGTGAATATACCAATCCCATCCCTTCGTGGGGGTGTGTACCCTCCGGACGCCACCTAAATCAAATTAATTCCGACTTCAAAACATCATCACAGTGGGGTTAGGACTTCAAAATATCAATGGAGAGGGACAGGTACAAGTATTCAGTCTGCAACCTGCACAATTCTCGCAGAAGAAGCCATGAATATCTCCCTACACAGCAATCCTGTGTCGTCATTTCCCTCGGATGGATCAGTGGAAGTGAGAAAGTCGATGTCTTTTCGCGTCTTTGGAGAGAAGGTGAGTCAATATTTTATAAAAAGCAGCTGATGTCATTTTGCCATTTTATCAATATTCAAGAAATTGTAGGAGCATAAAATGAAGACTAAACCCCCAGAATCCAACATGAGATTTATTATTTTACTAGATAGAGACAGCTTGGCCAGTGATATCAGCTGCTCAGAATGAAATAGGAAAGAAAATGAAGTCATCCATCCACCTCTTAATTCTAGAATTCTATCCATGAATTATCCATTTTACATCATATAACTGCCATTTAGAAGGTATGTCATCTTTTCTATTTCATTTCTTTCTCTCGGTTCAGACAGACTACAGTCTGTATTTTATGAAAGTGCTATACAAGCTCATGAAGTCTGAAAGATAGGTCTGTTTAGACATGCCCAGGATGGGAACATTTCCCTTTTCTCCTTTATTTCCATTAGCTAATATTTTAAAGGACTGGTTAACTGGGGTATACTCCATCCTTTCATTATCTGCTTGCCCTACCAGCCATCTCTGGGAGGAAGATTCTGAGCGTCACACATGTTATCAGATCTGTACTCCGGGAAATAAGGAGTTTGTGCAGTGAATAGCAGTTACATTCTAATTATATTAATTCAGACTGCAATTTCATTGAAATATAAAGGACCTGCTGTCGGGGTGGTATGGACAATGGAGGCTGAACATGTCACAGACATGACAAATTCCTCGCACAGAGTGCCAGATGCATTGTTGCCCGGGATCCTTTTCTGAGAGGAAATTTAGCAAGCGCTATCAGTGTCAACCATGGAGTAAGGAATCCACTCATTCGTTAGCTTTCCAAGTTGCAGGTACATCTGCCAGAAGAGTCTGCCAACAGATGAATTGGTAATTAAAATCATTTCCGTGGTTGGAAGGAGTAATTCAGAAACGGTTCCTCTTTTATGTCTTCCTTTCTCCAAGTAGAGGGAATAATACTTCCCTGAATACTGATGAGGCTTTGCTCCGGACAGCACTAGAACTGTGAACTCATGGATGCCTCAGTTCAGGAGGCGGCCGTCTTCACTGGAGGTTTGCATTTTAGTTTTTCTTACATGCAAACTTCTGCTCTGGGCTCATCTTCTTTTGTTTCATACGTGTTCTTTACAGCAAAACCTAATAAGACTCAAATGTGCCTGACCATGCCACTGATTTCACAAGGACAGAAGGCACTTGCTCTACCCTAAGCCAGCCACAGTACCAGAGTAAATAATAAACCCTGAGGATGGCCAGCTTGTTCTTCGTTTTACTTCAGACAACTGAGAAGTAATGAGTAGGCAATGTGTCCCTTTCTAAGACTATCCCTGCCAACAAATGATAAAAAAAAAAATTGTTGGTTGGAATATGGCATTTTGTATTTGTCAAGACCCACAGAATGCATACCTCCAAGAGTGAGTTCAGTGTAATGATGGACATACAATGGTAATCATGTGGTAACAGAAGGTCATCGGTGTGGAGAATCAATATACTGCTCCAGGGATGGACGTTGATAATGAGGAAAGACATTGGCTGATGTTAGGCATTGAACATATATCAAAATTTTGGCTGCTTTTCACTCAAGTATGTTATGAACCTAAAATTGAGCTTGTAAAAAATATTTAAAAATCAGTATATCATCACTTTACAATAAGTTATTAATGAATGGAGCCAGGTAAAAATCTTTAATAGTTGGATTCTTCACACACACACATACACACACACACACACACACACACACACACACACACACCTACTTACGGAAATGTCACTATTTTACATATGGGGAGTTCATATTGCCAAAAGCAGGGAAGCAGATTCTGAGGAAAGCTGCCAGCTCTAACCGAGTCTACAAGAACTACAATGGACAAGATGATGAAAATGTGTGAGACTCTCGAGGAATGGTTTTTTGGTTTTTTGTTTTTGTTTTTTTAATCCAGATTATTAGAAAATGTTCAGGAGAAACCAAAACCCATTTCTTAAGCCAAAAACATTAAGAACGCATCAAGAATGAACAAGAGACATAGGAATTGGAGGAAACCCTAGACACACATCAAGGAACCAGACACAGCTTTCTAAAATAGTAAGTCATAAGGCACATGGGGAGGTTGGCCAACAGCGTTCCCAGTTCTTGAGATGGGGATTTCCTGGTGATGGGTTGTTAGGCTGAGTACAATGTGGTGCTTATGTTGTTTTGAGAGACATACTAAAGATAAACTGATGGAATCAAATAACACTTGTGTTTGCTTCTAACTGATGGAGAGGAGCAAGTTTTGATGACCAAGACTGGCCCTGAGGAAGAAAACTGAGTTTGATGGTTCACTATACTTTTTATTTCTTTTTACATCCTTTTGAAATCTTTTTTTTATAACAAAAGCTGACGCAACTTGTCCCTTTACTAAATGCCCCCAAGCCTCAGTACTCTCAATTAGTTGTAAAACAGAAATAGCAATAGCTATGGTAGAGATACCGCCTTACAAGTTTGGGGAACATTTAAACAGAGTACTTAATGTACCAGGCGCAGAGTAAACACTAGGTATTTTTTAGGAATCTGTTTGACCCACTTAACCGTGAACTGGCTGGTCTGAGCCTGGGGTTTCTGTACGTTCCTTAGTGATTAACAAGGCTGGTAAGGCCAAGGCATTGGGAGATGAGAGTCTGTGTCTTCAAGGTGCCATCCTTACAGGCGCTCTATGACGCTAGTCACAGAGAGTTCTTTTCACTTGGCTCCTGTACCACAGGACTATTTTTAGATTGGCCAATCCAGGAATGTGTATGTAGGCACCCTGGTTTTGTTAAATATTTATTCAATCCTCGGCAACTCCAGGTGCAAAGAGAAAATATGTAACGAAACCGTATCTCTCAGAGCCCTTGACTCTGGCCACACCCTCACCCAAACACTTGTTTTTTTTTCTCTTCTGAAATATCAAAACTATCGGATGATCTTCCAATCTACATAATTCTAAGCCCACCCGCCGATCTCTCCAACGTCCACAACCATTTTTCTCTCCTTATTTTCTTCTCTGCATCTCTGGCCCGCTTCACAGACTTCTGTTTAAATTTAAAGGGAAAAAAGCAGTTTTTAAGCGAAGTACTGGCAGAGAAGATCGAATCATGCAGAAGCACTGTCCACTGGAGGAGGTGACGAGGCTCAGCTCAGTCGGAACTGTTCTGTTTGGCTTTTCAGTAGCTGGACTCCTTTAGAACTCTGTGTCTTACAGCAGGCTCCAGTTTTCGGAGAGCTAAGCCTGGATCCTTGCCGGCTCCTGCCTGCGCGTCGATTTCTAATAAAGCCAATTCTTATTTTTCTAACGTGCTTCCAATTCTCAAATGTAACTCCAAAGCAAACAGAAAGTAATTAAAATGTCAACACTTCCCCGAGAAAGAACATAAACTCTCTTTGGATTTTCTTCCCACTAGAAATGTTGATTTTCTCCGCAGCTCACGGTCCCGGGCATGGCAACTGGCAGTCACCCACGGCAGAGCTGGCCAGTCAGGCGATGCTACAAATCCCCTGGCCTTTACCTTGCGGGCACTGCTTCCCCTGTTAACATTTTCCAAATGGAGAGATTCCACTAAGCGAAGTGCTTGAAGCTGTCTCTTGTAATGGACAAATATTGACTCCCATATTTTATGCAATAAGCTCTAGCAGCAATAAAAGGCATGTGGGAGCTAACAGGTTATCATCCAGTGTGGTGTGGTAAATTAACAGACGCCATTTTGCATAATGAGAGCCTGATTCCTCCTTTCTTTCCATTTGGATTGCTTTGGACAGATTACGACTCTTCGGAGTTGATTGGGTTCGCGTGAAACAACTTTTACTTTGAATATCTTCCGCTAAAGAATGGAATAAGGGAGAGACAATACACTCTATTCATTTGTGATTTGTGCTCGGAAGGTTAGTTCTTCTGAAGATGATTCTTCAGAAAGAAGAAAAAAATCATAACCATTGGCTAGGAATTGTTGAACTAAAGAGAGAGAAAACGCTCCTGATTCCATAATCTCCCAATTACTTTCTTCCCATTAATTCTAGGCGTCTCCTTGACATGATTTTTACAAAGTATGGATGTCCTTTGGGATCCCAAAGAGACTAGTTCCAGTCCCCAGCCCATGTCCTTGTGTAACATGGCGTAGCATAACCTCCATTGCTGACCCATAAGCCCTATTGTAACAGAAATGCTCCGTAAACAACTGTGGAGTGGTTCTCTGGTTGAGACTGGGGACGGGGAAGATGCACATACAGTACCAATGCAAGTTTTCTTCCAACAATTCTGATCTATAGTTGGTTGCATCCTACAGCTGTAGACCTGCAAGCAATCACCAGTGGGGGGCTGCATTTTTAGGGAAGCTCTCAATTATTTCCTTCCAGCATTTCGCCCACCATGACATCACCCTTTTCAAACCCAGTTCTTAGATTCTGTGCTGTGCACATCAACCTAACCAGCACCATGGATCAGTGTGTGTGTGCCAAGGGTCCAGCCAAACACATCAGGGATCTCCAAGATGCACCAAAATGTACACCAACAGCAGTGATGGGCACAAATCACAGCTGTCGCGTTGGAGCTCTGAGAAAGATCCAAGGACCTCTTTAATCTTTCTGGCTAACCTCAGAGATAGGTATCAGCACTCTCATTTTGCAAGTAGAAACAGAATCTGGTCGACATTAATATGTAGCTAAATTTACACATGAAGTGAAAAGGTTGATTCTAAATAACTTCAAAACCCCTGCAACATGTGACATTAGCGGCTGGATGGGAAAGCCATTAGCGACACGCTCACACTCTGACTCTGCATTCTTGTCAAGGGGAAATGAATTCAGAACGGTGCTCTGTCAGTGATTACAGATGATTGTGATCATGGGGATGAAGTGCTCAAAGGGGAAATGCATGATACTTCTGTCTTTTACAGAGAGTTTTCCATGTCCTCCGTGGATTACAAACTGCTTGAGGCCAGGACATTTATTTCTGTATAACTACATAGATATCAGTATAATGCAGTATCAGAGCAATAAAACCAACCGTTTCTACTTTAACTTTTCTTAGCATCATGAGAGTGAAAACTCTACTTAACACAAATATACTTCATAGAGCTATGAAGGATTAAATGAAGTAAATTATATAAACACAGATAATGCAGCTAATTAACACTTTCCTTCTCCTCCTCTTCCTCCTCCCCTTCTCCCATCAGTCCCTTACTTTCTTCCCATTCCAGTATCTAACATCAATTTTTTTCCTGCATGAAACTACAATATGAGTACACAGGCAAAAGTGTTGTAAATCAAAGAGATCGTGATTGAAATCTTACTTGTATTAGTCTCTTATAATCAATTATTCAATGTCATTCATTCATCCATTGATCTCCTAAATATATGGTATATATTTAGAACGGAAAGAAAATCTCTAACAACAAAGAAAATGAAGGTGACTGACGTTCGTCTTTTTCTCTAGCTCCTTCTTGGGGCCTCATCTCTTTTCCTTAGGTTGGGACAGTAACCACTGCCGGCAATTAAGGAAGGATTTGGATGCGGATGAAAGAGACTGATTGCAAACTTTCTCTCCTGACTCTTCTCACATAAAAATTTTCACTTGAGGTGGAGGGAGAGGCAAACTGTAGGTAATAAGATTTTGTTTTCATTGAAGGAGAAATTAGAGGAAAGCATGGTTTCTAAAGGGAAGCTTTGGATTTGAAAGATTAATAGGGGTAGCATTTTCTCTTAAAGAGGGCTGCACTAGGGGATACCGAAGTGAGATATTTGATAACAGAAACATTACACATCATCCTTAAGAGTAAGAACTTACTTCAGTTTTTATTTTCTATGTCTTCCATGCAGAGAACATGAACTACGCTGTGCACTTTCTTGGGTTAGCATTAGACAGTGTTTGGGTTGATAAAATGGCAGCTCAGAACTATGAAGTCAAATCGCACAGTCATTCAGCAATCAGCATCAGACAAATGAAAATTTGGTGAGAGAAATAAGAGAGGTCAGAGGGTGAGAGAAATGTAAAATGAGAAAACAGGAAAACTCTGCCCCACCTAACTGCTTTCCTGGGCACAGGAACCTTGCAGTTGAGTGTCCCTTGCCTTGCCCAAAGTGGTACAGGACCTAATTGGATGTGGGAGGTAGTTTGGTGTGTGTGACATGTAATTTTTCCTAGGAATCTGGGCGTACAAATGATGCTCAAGCGTTTGATCAGTACAAAAGACATGCACACGCATGTCCTGGAACCTCATACCATATCCCGAGATTTGTAGAATCGCTATGTATCAAGTCAAGCAGAACCACAAGGAAGAAAACGGTGAAGAAAAGTTTTGGAACAGGAGAGACATCCCCCAGGCAGCTCTGTAGAGCAGGGGAGATGCCCCCCAGGGAGCTCTGTAGAACAGTTGCACAGACAAAAGGTGGTCCAGACAAATGTGAACCCATGAGATCAAGATGGGCTGTGCAGAAACTGGATCAGGCGCCCATTTTTGTGCAGAACATTGTGACAAAGAGAACACTGTCCCTTGCACAGACATCCCACCCCTCTAAGATGCAATAAACAATAAGATGTGGGTCCACTTTAATAAGGGTTGTAACACTTTCAGTCTTCTACTTCCTGAATGATCTTCACCACCTCCTTCCCAGTTTTATTTTATCCCTCGGTACTTAAAAACTTCTAGACTTATCAGAACTCTAGTTCTTTATTGCCTGTTATTCCCACTTTTAACGAAAAACATAAACCGGTAAGAATTGTTACCCAGTTTTATCTGCTGCTGCACCTTTGGAACTACACCACCCAACACACAGTCACTTCTCAGTGAGTAACAACTGGGTTAACTAATTAATGATTGATATGCTACAGAGAAGCTTCTCAAATTCAGCATGACTGATATTTGGGGACAGATAATGAATTTGTTTGGGGGGCTATTTTACACCTTGTAGGATGCCTAGCACATCTGTCTGAAAGTTCCTCGTGACAGCTGAGGTGACCAGGATGGTATCTGCACAATTCCACACGTCCCTGTGAGAGGCAAAATTATCCTGAACTGAGAATCTTGGCCACAGAGAAAGTGCCAGAGTGGTAGATTTTACCTGGGAATCGTGAATCCCATTATAATCTGAGACTATATAATCAGACAATACAGTCAGAAGCAGGAGAATTGTCATGAGTTACAGGTCAGTCTGTCTCAAAAACAAAAGAGAGAGAGAAAAATATAAAGGTAGTTTTTACTGTTACTATGAAGATAAAGGAATGCAAAATTAAAGTAGTATTTGGTCACTAAATTCTCCCACAAGCTACTTAATTTGCAATAGAAAAACTATTATATCTATGACAGTGAGATTTTAAAAAAAAAACTAATTTTTTCTTATTATTTTACCAATAATCTTGTTTTAAAAGAGATCACTTGTAAATCAAACAAATGCCTGCCTAGCTTCTCTCATGGTTGAATGTGAGATGCCATCTTCCTTGTCCCACCTCTGAATAAACAATAATAGCGGGAACAATGGTCCCTGCCTATGGGTCCCTGCATCAAAGCTGAAAACCGTGTGTTAGTTCATTCACGGGCAGATGCTCTGACTCCACTTTCTAGTCAATAAAGGATGAATAGAAGCCACAGGTACCACCAAGGGCTTTCTCTTCAAGTTCAGCTTCCATTTGATCCAGTTTTTTTACAGCTTCGTTCCTTTGTTTTGTGTTTAGATGGCTAACGTTGACCTGAGACACCCTAGGGTCTCATAAATGAAGAATTTGAGAAATTGTTTTGGAAAACATGAAAAAAAAGTCACTAAAAAAAAAAAAATCCAGATGGGCGGTGGTGGCCCATGCTTCTAATCCCAGATTTCAGGAGGCAAAGGCAGGTGGATCTCTGTGAGTTCCAGGACAGCCAGGGCTACACAGAGAAACCCTGTCTCAAAAAACAAACAAAATCCAGAAATACCTTGGCCCTGCATTCTCTCCTTAAGGCCAAACTAACCAGCAACCACCAGCTACCAGGTAACTCCTTAACCACCAGCTAGGACAGCCATATGTCTGGTTTGCCTAAAATATTCCCAGTTGAAGTATGATGTCCCTCTACCTTGATGGATAACAATCCTTTCTCCTATTGCAGTGTCTAGAAGTGGGTGATAAATGCATGGTCACGTGACCGGGGGCTCAGCCATTTCTCAGACCTCTAAGGTCGAGACCGCCTCTGGGATGCTCCCAGCTGCGGCACCGGCACAGAGATAAACTATCTGCAAGTCGATAAATAAATCAAGTCTTCCACCTAGCTTATTGATCCGCACATCATTTCTCTCACCACTCCCCAAGAAAACTGAAACGGTAGTTAGGTTGTCGTATAGCAGAATCTGCCTTGCTTAGGTTTTCAGAAGGCATCGCTATTCCCAGAGGCCAGGAGTATGAGAGTTGACTCTCAATAGGAAGCCCTGACTCCAGGGCTGGCGGAAAGGGCTTTTCCACGCTCCTGTGTGCTGGCCAGAAGAAACTTTGATAAGAAGTCCCTGTGCCCTCCAGCCCAACACCACTCAGATTAGTTTAGGAGTGATAAAGACGCCCGGCTGACCAAGAATGGCCTGCCCTATTACTAGTGAGATAAGCCCTTCTTTTTTTGAGCCAAAAATGCAGCTCAAGAGATTACACAGAATCAGGGGTGCGCCACCTAACCATCTGCCCACTCCTATCAGAAACCGAGGGGGTCTGCAACAGCTTTTGTTCCCAAATCTAGGGACAGAGATTTCACTGATCCCTAAAGTGGACCCTACGATTAGGCAGCCAGCGGTAGACGGGCCCTACCTCCGGCCCTGTCCAGCATCAACCTAAATGCTCACCATTCACCTCCTCACACTGCAGAGTGGGTTGCCTTGGCTTTCTCTCTGTGGCAGCCCATCCATCATCTTCGTACCGTCACACACTTAGTTCCACGGCACACACTCCATTCTAACCCGCACTTCTTAGCCCTTAGTTCTCAGTGTGAGTGGGTGTGATGTGGCCGCGAGGAAACACGCCTTGACCTTCTCCGAATTAGAGTTAGGCTCCCTTCTTCAAATGCCCTGCTTGCTGTAAAAAGATTTGCCACGCTTGGTAGGTGATGGTGTTCATTTACCATAACCTCTGCCAACCTGTAACCTATTCAAAATAGGCCATGGTGTCATGCTCTTGGCTTTTCATTCCATGTTCTCGGGAAGCACATAGGCCATGACCTCGTGAGTGAGTGGCCTGTTAGTAAGAGCTGTGAACATCTTGTTGTGTGTATCACCCCGTTTGCCTTAGAAAAGGCATATATTTGGTACTTGATAAACGGTGACTAATATTGCCTTATTAATTAAGCTTTACTGCAATGATAGGATGTAAATTTTTTTTTTTTTTTTTTGAGATAAGGTTTCTCTGTGTAACAGCTCTGGCTGCCCTGGAACTTGCTTTGTAGACCAGGCTGGCCTCGAACTCACAGAGATCCACCTGCCTCGGCCTCCCGAGGGCCGAGGTTACAGGCGAGTGCCACCACCTCCCGGCTGGGATGTAAACATTTTTGTCCACCTCTTAACTCGATAAGAGTCGGAGCCTTGGAGGCATTAAAATAATTTGGAAGGAAATGGTGAAGATAAGAGTCTAGATAATGACTGACTCTAAACCCAAAGCTCTTTCCCTGTAGTGCCCTGACTCCCTGAAAGAAATGCAGAAAGCCGAGAGGGAGGAGACAGATAGCAGGAGGAAATTAACAAGGAAGAAGGGTTGAGATTATTGTGTCTTTCTTCCCCACCTCAGTCAATGTGAAATCCTTTAAGTAAGTATTGTGTAGCTTTCCCTACAGCACTCAACTCCACCCATTACAAGGTATCGTCCATTTTTAGGCAGGATCAAAGTCTCAGATACAATGAAGCCACCACCTCTCTAGGACTGGGTACATCAGAACAGAGAGACTGAAGCTCTCCCCACACAGTCCCTTCCTACACAGTGACTTCAGTGGGCAGAGCTTTATCTGGATTCTGAACTTGCTTGATTCGGAACGTCAGGAGAGTAACGCCCTGTCCTTGCAGCATGGGAGGAGCCAAAATGCCTGGCATGCAATCTCTTATATCGAGGCTGAGGATCATCAAAGCTGAGTCACAGGAGTTTGCATGGAGGAGGCAGGAGAAGCACCAGGCAGCCACTTGATACCATTTTGCAAGGAGCCTTTGCTCCAGGTAACTGCAAAGGAACACCTAAACACTCCCATGCCTGCTGTCTGAAAAGATTATCATGCCAGATCAATGCCACCTTCATTTTCCTCTATAAAGGGAAAATCCAGTATCTAAAAATATGTTTTTTCTATCTGCAAGACAAGCCAGGGAACTCGGGGAGACTCCATGTGAGCCACAGATTTTCTTTATGGAAATGACTTGGATGATCGTGAGATGGTATCTGGCCTGTGCTGTGTAAGCATCCTGGCCAGCCAATTCCTCTAGATTTCTTCCTTCGCTGAACATACACGAGATGAAAGTCTGCAAGCTAACATCAAGGACTAAATTGTGATAGAGAGCGATGGCCCTTGCCTCCTGGAAACGAAATAATTACAGAAATACATGGATGGGTCGAAACGAAAATATGCCTCTTGGAATATTCATACATGGTACACTGCTTTTAGTAAAGAAACATAATTTAAATTTTGGCTATAATAACCAAAAATGTTGCCAGTAATTCCCAAAAAAAACGATAGGCCTTGCTATGTTAATGCAGAAAAACCTATTTCTCAGTAGCTACAAGGTCCTTAAGGCAAGCTACCCTCGCCTGCATTTATTTCAGAGAAGAAAACGATGTTGCAGCTCATTCTGATGGGAATCGATGGCTGCTAAACATCGCGTTGTGAAGATTGGTGAAGGAGCGGCACTGATTGTATCGGAAAGAACTGTGAAATTCAGGGATCGGGAAGAACTTTTGTCATGAAGTCTTAGTCTCTCATTTTTAGAAGAGGAAAATGAGACAGATGGCTGGCACGCCGTCACACTAACGCTCACAGAAAAGCGGGAAGGGGAACTCATGTTTCCCGGCTCAAGACTCCTTCCTCGAAAACAAGTTACACGGAGCCCTGATTGGGCTGTCGTCTCAAAAATGCAAAAGTGACTAAAAGGTTGGTCCGTTTGGGTTTTGATGGGCGTTGAATCCATGGCCTGATGCGTATCAGGCAAACGCTACCACGGGTGCTAAACCCCCAGCCACATATATGTGTGAGGCACTCACATATGCATATAAGGAGAATAAATTTATGATGCGTATATCAACTGTGCTAGTACAGAGCTTCCCACGTAGACAGAGCTATGTCCTGAAAACTTGGTGGTTAGGAAGTTGTGTCATGTGAGCATCTTGGGCTGCACAAACCATGATAGTGATGGCATCACTAAGCAATACAACATACAACACACAGACTCAGTCATGTTGGACACTCATTTTATAAATGACTAGACACAGCAATTTGTCTTCCATGGTTTTACTATATGGCAGCAAAAAAAAAAAAAAAATTAAATAAAATAAATAAATAAATAAAAGCAAAATCTGGTACTTGTTAGTTCAACCCTGACAATAAGAGTGTAGAAAAAGCAGGGCAGGTTGTTTAAGACACTTTGTTTGTGCTCATGAGATTGTTTGATCTTTAACAGAAAACAGTTCAGTCTTTAAACAAAAAGGACAGGCTGGACAGTCCGGAACTCTTTCAATGACTCAAAGGTAAATATTATATTAGCATACTTAGTCTTCGGCAAGAATAATTTTCCCAAAGTGCCGTCCAAACTCTTTCCACACCCAGCAGTCACCCAGGGCTCACCTGGGGAGCATACTTGACTTCAGACACGGGTGTAGCATATGATCACCTACAGAGGATGGAGAAAAAATGGCTGACTAGAAAAAAATGAAACTTAAGTATAAATTCCTTCCAAAATAAAGGCAGAAATCTGATTCTTATTATTTGCCTTCTGGAGCCAAGACCATGATTAGATCTCTGCCTGAATCATCTGACTCAAAGCAGTGACGAGTTGTCTGTACATCTTTCTCCTCCGACCTGGGACACACCCCCTTCACACTGTTCTGTGTTGGAGTTAATCAGCTGTGAGGATGTAACCTATCATGTCCGTTTCTGCACCTAATTTTCTCGAGTGTACAATGAGAAGCTTGACATGAACATTCCTCTCAGGGACAAAGTACTCTCAGCCATTTTCTTGCTTCATTTTTTTGCTTGCCCTCAAATCTAAACAAGAGTCAACATGTATCCCAGGGACAGAGAGATCTGACGTGATGATAATGCACACAGAGTCAGATATGAAGATAGGCCCGAACCACACATGTATGCACACGAATCATGGGTGTTAAGCAAGAGAACAGCAATCTCAGTGACGACTTGGAATCAGATAGAAATCGAGAAGTCGGAATTAGCATCCTCCCAAAATACAGACTGCAGGCTGTCTGAAATATTAATATATAATGAGCTTTCTCTTCAGTAAAACATTATTTATGTCTTGCCCACTTCTCCTGCATAAGCGATGAAATTGGAACTGGAAATTTGGAGATGAGTCGGGACAAGTCATCATCTCTTTAGTCTATGGACACTTCATATTAACTCGGGAAAATCAAACACCAAGGTGTGAATTTTACTTCTTACTATGCAACATTACTAACTCTAGCCTTAGTCTTAACAAACAAAATGCCAGAAATGGAATTTTATAGATCAAGTTGTGTTCTTAGATTTTAATTGTAATTTCAGAAGCAGAAATCCATGATAGAAATCAATAATTCAAACCAACAGGTTGAAAACAATTTACCTTAAAGAACTCAGAAATAGGTCTGACAGCACACACTTGTAATATCAGTAGTCGAGAGGCTGAGGCAGGATGTTCAAGAGTTTGGAATTAGCCTGAGCTACATAGTGAGACTCCCTGACTCACAAACAAAATAAAGTGAGTGCAGGAACCCTCCTTACAATGAAGTACTTGATAGAAAACATAATTTTTTGCCAGGGGTAGTGATACACGCCTGTAATCCCAACCCTCAGGAAGGGAAGGCAAGAGAACTGGAAGATTGAAGCCAACTTGGGCTACAGTACAAGATTTCATGGGACAGCTTCCTAATACAATATTGATTAATCTTTGTACTGATGAAAATGTCAAGAAATTTAAGCCAGGCAGCGGTTACGCACACCTTTAATCCCAGTACTCAAGAGGCAGAGCCAGGCGGATCTCTGTGAGTTCAAGGCACTACAGAGTTCCAGGACAGGCACCAAAACTACGCAGAGAAATCCTGTCTCAAAAAAAAAAAAAAAAAAGTCAAGAGATTTAGTAATGCTACTCCAGGAAATGGAGTGGCTGTCAATTAAAAATGTAAGAAAATATCTGCTTCCCTGAAGAAGCTTATAAAGCCCTTTAGAGGTTGAGTACATTTCGAGAAACCTGTTTTGGACAACATCATTTCCATCGTGGGTCCTGGCTCTCTGCCACACCACCATGTCTTTTCAGAAGCCACGGGTACCAGCTCGGAATCTGCCCTGGTGACGCATTTTTTGCCACTGGATGGAGTATAAAGAGGAAGTGAACAATAGAACCAGAATTGAACTGTTTCTGTTGTTGCCACTGCTATTGTTGTTGTTTTTAATTTGAGCCCTACCCAAAAAAAAAAAAAAAAAACCTTCAGGATTGATTTACTAAAGAGAAAGAAATAAATAGATTTAAAAAAAAATGCAGGCTGAGTGTGAGCAGACCCAATGCACATCTGTAACTCCAGCACTCAAAAGGCTGAGGTAGGAAGATTGCAAGTCTGTGGTCATCCTGGGCTGCATAACAAGACCTTGTCCCAAAAGAAAGGAAGCGAGGGATGGAGGTAGGAAGGTGGGGGGCGGGGAGACCAAGGAAAAGAAGACCAAAATACAATATTCTTTGCAACAAGAAGCAATGTTAGACAAATTGGTGAGTAGGGATATTTTGCGTGTGTGTGTGTGTGTGTGTGTGTGTGTGTGTGTGTGTCTGTCTGTCTGTCTGTCTGTCTAGCTGTCTGTCCCTCTGTCCTGAAAGGAGCAAAATGCAGTCTGAACAAACATTCTTACCTATCCCAATTCGTTTGATACAATCAAATGAATTCATCAATTCATAACAGCACTGGAAATAAGAAGGAATGGTGTCAACACCAGAGATGTTGGAAAAAAGTCATGAAACAAACTAAGAAGAGGACTGTGAAACAGTGGAGCCAGTACAGCGAGGGGCATAGGCAAGTGTCTTGGAGTGAGTGGTGATGGGAGCATCAGGCAGAAAGGGGTCAAGGACAAATTCTTCCTCATACTAATTGGCACTGTGCATTTGGGATGACTATGCTGGTCCACCAAACGGCCACTCCTTGTACTAGGCTGCCAGAGAAAACAGCCATTAGCCCAGGGACTAAAGCAGTTAAGTGTAGCTAGGACCAAACAGACACGATCTGTCTGTCACAAGGACGCAGTGGTACCCTTGAGACCATCTAGAACTCAAACCCCCTTCTGTCTTGTCCCCCCAGTCTCTGCAGGCTCTTACAATCTGCATCCAATTGAAATACATCTCCCAATAACACTAAGAAACCAAGAGAAGAAAATATTCTGTATAAGAAAAAAATTAAAAGCATAGTTCAGTTTAAATCGTCTTGAGCCACTGATGCATAATATAAAGTTATTATTTTATTACAATTTGGAATTGAAATTCAAATGATCCCAAATTTGTAGTTGGTGACGCATAAGAAAATGAAAGTCCCCTTCCTGTTGTTTTCTAGAAACCTCTAAATGCTGATGAAGTCTGTAGTCAAGACTAATTATGTTTAAAAACCTGATGAGGTTAACAGTAAAACTTCCTGTTAAACAGATTAGATTAAATTTGCTGTTTATTTTGTTTCCTTTTAAGATACTGCTAAAAAAAATTAAGGGGAAATTAAACATATACACAGACACAAAGAGAGAGAGGGATGGAAACAGAGAAACCTACTGAATCAGTGAGAGTCAGTAAGAGAATTAAGGAGTTATGTGACAGCAGATGAGATTGTAAGATGAGAGGAAAGAGAACAGAGAGCCACTGTAAAGGTGACAACAATTGATTTAATAGATATAAGTTCAACATTATTTGACATCCACGGGAAGACACTTCTTACAGCCCAGACATAAAATGATGGAGTCGATCCTGATTCCTCTCTGAATGTCGAGGTAAGGGATGGAGCTGAAGATGAGCTCAGCAGGGAGTCTGAATGAGGTGCCACAAGACCCTGAAAGTGTCTCCCTCCCTCTAGAGCTGGACAATTGCCTCTGGTCTGCTTGAAGAGGACAGGAAGGAGAGATCCTGCAACACTGGCAAAGTTCTGTGCTCCTGGAACACGAAGCGCGGTGGGTAGATCGAATGAAACCTACATTCAGAGGTCTGGAAATGTAGTCCTCCAAACATGGCAGAGTTGATTTCCTCCCCACCCCCACCCACCCCCAAATACCCTGGCTGGCCTGAAACTGGCGTTTTTGATCAGGCTGGCTTCAAATTCACAGAGCTCCACTTGCCTCTGCCTCCCGAGTGCTGGGATTAAAGATGTGCACCGCCACGCCCAGTGACTGCAAGATTCTTAGTCCATCTCATTCAAGACAACAGACTGGAGAAATCCTCTCTGAGATAGCAATCGTGTCCAAGAGAACCAAGATAAAGCTGAGTAAGTGCAGTGATTCCTTTATCATTAACATTTTGACTTAATCATACCTATGCCATGACAATGGGTGTGTATTTGCAACACCACCCTTAGAAGTCGTCACTAAATACTTTCTCCCTAGGCACCAAGCAGTCAGGAAGACCCGGCCTCATACTCAGGATACTGAGACAAGAGGGTCTCAGCAAGTCTGAGGCTAGACCTGTCTCAAAAAAAAAAATTCCAGTGTCTACATACAATATTCAGTCAGCTGGGGGAACAGCTGGTCCTGCAGAGTTGGTGAGCTCTGGGTTCAATGAGAGACTCCGTCTCAAAAAAATAGAGATAATACAGAAAGAAACCCGATATCAGCCTCTGGCCTAGACACACACACACATACATGCACACACACACACACACACACACACACACACACGCACACACACGTGCACACACACATGCACACGCACACATGCACACGCACACATGCACACGCACACATGCACACGCACACATGCACACGCACACACATGCACTGAACACCCCTCAAACACAAACACGTGAAAATTCAGTGAAATGATAAAGAAATGGAAAAGAAATCAGAAGAAAAGAAAGACAAAACTCATGGCCGAAGACACAAATAGTTGTTTCATAAAAGAAATAAAATAAACTGAAGTGGGGAAAATAGCAATGAAGTTGTATAAAAGTGTATCACAAATGAAAGAGTATGCAGAATGAAACATTTAGAACAACCAGAAATATCCTTGGAGTCGCTTCGTGCAATGTTTTGAAACTGAGCTTTCCTGATAAAGAAATTAGAAATGCTTGCTGAATGAAGTTAGTCTTGAGTCCAAACGCTTTATCACTAGCTAAACGCTAAATCACTAGCTGCCAGTCTTCCTGCAGTGGGGATGTAATCAGTCACAAGACCGCACCACGCCATCCCTGAGCAGCTGAGTGAGAGCTGCTGGTGATTCTGGTGATTCTTCCCGCTAGATGAGGGGACCACCAGGCTCCAGGCTTTTCTAATGCTCCAGACATCAGATGTCTGAAGGCTCCTGCCTGCCAAGATGGTGTCCACTCAGGCCTCCGACACTGTGAAGAATTCATTTCTCCCTCTGTCCAGTGTTCATCCGAGACACAAATTCTGAACAGTTCTGGAGAGACACTGTCCTCAACAGCGGCGGGCTTGTTTCTAAACATGTGCTAAGAGCTCTCATGTGAGCACAAATGACAGTGGAAAACAGGACTGTTAGATTGTAGGGCAGAGGGGGAAAAGAAGATTGAAGGATTTCAAACATTTCTAAATGGGATTTTTCAAAAACCGCACACACAGAGAAGCATAATAACAACATAAACGCCATTTATGAGCCTTCATAGTTGTAAGTCCCAAGTTAATTCTGTTTTATCTTCATTGCTATCTAGTTCCCCTGCCTGCCACATAACTAGGTCATATCGAAGTTAAACAAGGACTTTGCATCATTATACAGACACACAAATGGATGTGCACATACGCACAGGCACACACACACACTTGAAAGGGAAGATTTTTCCTTAAATATAACCACAACTCATTGTCACCACTAAAGATGGTTAACAGTAGAACAAAGCACTGGTAACTATTTAGGGGACTACATCATGTTCACATTCCCCTAATCATCGGAATTCACGTTAATTTTCAGAAAGATATTTGCTATCTGGTTGCCCATAGTGAAGTGTGTAGGAAAGAGAATGTGTATTTAATCTATCCCCCCTTCCTTTACTGGTTTCCAAAGTTGTCCATTTCTTTCCTGACGTCATCAAAAAAAACATCAACAGTCTTGGGTTTTGAAGGATTGTGTTGGCTGTGTGTGTGTGTGTGTGTGTGTGTGTGTGTGTGTGTGTGTGTGAATATCTGTGGGTTTAAACATGCTTGACATATTTCAGTTCCTCATAGTTATTATATTATTGCATATTGAGTGTCGAGTCTACCTAACATCAGACTTTCCCAGTCAGCTCAAGTATTTTAGATGTAACCCACATCATTCATCACTTCTCTGCCCTGGCTACAATGGCTCCTGTTACATAGCCCCTTCCCCTGTGTCTGTGAACAGTCCCCTCCCAAGCCACCCTGGTTCCTTTGAGTGGGGACACTACGGAGAGACTCCAGTCTCTTCTAAAAGAAAAGCAGGAAACAAAGTGCGAGGAGACACATGTATGGGGGTGCTGTGATCAAACCCAACGCTCTGTATGCTGAGCTGACACTAACCTTAAAAAATAAGACAGATTCTCTCTTCTAGATTTCTCAGAATATACAGTAAATTATTGTTGTTTATTGTATCCATACTGGGCTACAGAACAGTTGAAGTTAGCCTTTTTTTTTTTCTCTTTTTTTGGCCATTTATCTATTTCTTTCAGTCTGCCTGTCCTGATAGCCACAATCTTGCTCCTTTTTTTTGTCTGTGAATCAATTCAGTTTGGCATCCCCATGAGTGTGACCACAGGATTTTTATCTCTCTGTGCCCAGCTTATTTCGCTTAACATAATGTCCTTTGAGCTCATCTACATGGCCACAAATGACAGTATTTTGTCCTTTTTTAAGACTAAGGATACACCAGTGTCTACAACTTCTCCATCACTCATCCACCGACGGACATTTAGGTTGACTCTAAATCCTGATATTGTGGATGGTAGGGAATGAACACCAGATGGCTATCTGTATATGATAGACTGGTTTTCTTTCTTTGGGGTGCGACGCAGCCATGAGATTGCTGAGCCAAGCGATATTTCTACTTCTAGTCTTTTGAGGACCCTTCAAGCTATTTTTTTTATGCTGGTTATACTAATTCACATTCCCGCTAACAGTAATTTTTCCCCTTAGGCTATCTCTATAGATTACATCATATTGGCTGTAATTATGATGTGATTATGACACCAATGTGAGATTTAGTTTCCTTTGAGTCTTTTAGCTTTTGAGTTTTTGAAGTCGACTCTATTTTATGGTTAATTTTTTATAATCACATTAAACATTAACCTGCTTTTGAATCCAAAATGAAAACAAAATATAATCAGACTCTAGCTTCTAATTCTGTCTCTTCCACCTTATTTTCTCACTCTGTTATTAATGAACTTTCCATACCATTTTTTAATTTAAAACATTTCTATTCAGATTGCTTTTTTTTCCTTAGATGCAGATTGGTATACCAGATACATTTTCCCACCATAATTTTTTTTTACTAACAATACATCCCAGACATTTTTGTATAAACCTATTGATTTTTTTTTAATGTATTGTTTCCTAGGCCCAATGACAATTTGTGGCTATAAAATACAACCATCAGCAGGACGCTGCTGGGGGATGTAAAAAAAGTGACAGATGTAATCAAATTGTATTTTTAAAAAAACAGATTGGAACTTGGTAGTAAACCTTCTTAAAATGACTCACCATGTTCACAGCCTCCCAGCATCTTGCAGGGAAAAATTTGAGTAGGTGGTTGTACTCGGGAGAGTGTGCAGGCAGTGTACAATTTCACCAGGCGAAATGTTTCACTACTACAATTTTCCTTTGCATTGCCTTTTCAAAAGGCAATGTTCCTTCCTATTTTGGGGGCATCACTGCATCCCTATTATTCGCGCTGAGCCGTGATTTCCATTTTTATCCTCCCTTTGTCCCTTGTGTGCATTTCTCCTCTAGGTCTTCGCCCGCCTTGTCTTTATCTTGTCCTTAACCCAGGCCTTGCGCTGTGGGAACAGTGCCACAAACGGACGGATGCGCTGGCCATCCTGCCTGGCCCCGTCCCGAGGTAATGATAGAAGTTCCCTTGAACCCTTGCCAGCAAAGCGAGGCCATCCCACACACGTTTGCTATGGAAACACCTTCATGACTAATACGCTTTCAAAAGAAGGCGTTTTAAAACTGAAGCTAGAAGTGGTTTTCTCTCTCTCTCTCTCTCTCTCTCTCTCTCTCTCTCTCTCTCTCTTTTCTTTTTCTTTTTAAAGTATATCCTATAGGGAAGGAAAAAAAATAGAACAATTCCCTCAAAATTGCAAGTTGTTATATTATTCCGGAGCGCTTGTTTGTGAAGTGGGTTCCTGCAGCCTGAAGTTCAAGCCATGTGCGTCATGAAAGCCCGGCTTGCTCATGCGCCCAGGCTCTTTAACTCAGCAGACCCTGTTCTCTGCTGCTGTGTGTTTATGAGTTCAGGGTTTCCGGCTCTGTCAAGTTCTTTTCCTCAAAACAAAAGGTAAAACATTTCTCTTCTTTTCTCTCCCTTTTTTTTCAGACAGGGTCTCATGTTAGCTCAGGGCACCCTCAAATTCACTGTGCAGCTGAGGATGCCTTTGAACTCCTGATCCTCTAAAGTGCTGAGATCCCAGAGGTACCCATGCCACAAATTTATACAGCACTGGGCAGCAAACCCAGGAATTTGTATAGGTTACGCAAGCATTCGACATGCTAAGGTACGTGCCTAGCCCCCACAGCAGAGACATTTATGATCAGGCATGATTTGGATGCTTTTGGATCACGAATTCACAACACACCACTTCTCCCTTTCATGTGACACTGGTGAACTGCAAACTGGTCTGGATTCAGCAGACCAGACTGTGTCTTAGTTCATAACAGTGCCCTACTCTACAGAGATGACATCCCCATCACACCCCTTACACAGGTACTTCCTTCTCTGGGAAGACTTCCTGGCATATCTTCTATCCGGAGAGAGATGGTAATTTCCTCCTTCGGGTGTTTATGGAGCCAAGACTGTCTCCAGAGCAAACAATGTTCTCTGTTTATTTGTCCCACACCACCTGGCACCATGCCTAACAGGGGTTGGCTTTTCCCCATACATGACTATTAGTCGAACACCTGAGAGCCAATAGGCATTGGAAAGAGGAGACCATATACCACCTACGTGCTCGGTGTGTTTAAGTATCCACATTAGCATGTTCTCTGCTTCATCGCTGAAAGAGACGGGGTTTTTACAGAGCTCTGATTCTTGACCGCTACAGCATACATATGGTAGGTGTCTACAGACAGAAAGTTTTCTTTTCAATATGAAGGAGCAAAAGTGGGCTTTGTAACTCTCTCCTTGTATCAACCCAGTCTTCAAGACACAGACAAACATCCCTGGAATCCTCTTTAGCAATCTGCTAGACCTTAGTGTAGCTGCCTCCATGTTGCCCACACCCACCCAGACTTATTCCTGTCATATGCTTTTGATCTCCACCTTCCACGTCATATCCCTTCCCCAAGTTGAGGACTGACCTGCTCTGGAGTCATGCTTACACATCCCAATACCCAAAGTTGCTCAGCTCACTGACATATCTACTCCATGGCAGGAAGACCGGAGCAGTTACCTACCTGGTTGGTTATAAGAGCACTGGGAACAGAACTCGGGTCCTCTGAAAGAGCAGCAAGTGCTGTTAACTCCTGAGCCGTTCTCCAGCCCCTCATAAGCACTCTCTTACAGTGCTGAAGCAAGCTTCGGAACACAAACAGAAACACAACCACGACTAAAAGAAGACATTGAAAACATCCTGCTCTGTGGCGCTCAGCTCTTGGATGGCAAAACCAAGGGACTTGGAAACTCCGTGAAGAAAACTGAAAGGAAATGCTTTCTTTTTGAGGGACCAGCAGAAGCCATTCTTATTTTATATGTACATTCTGGATCTCCGATACAATGAACTGACGTTGGATTGGCTCCCTGAGCATGAGAGCAAGATTTTATTCCTCATCAAATTTTTGTCTTTGGAAGAGATATATTTTGTAGACAGAGTTAATTGGAAAGCTAATAAATGCATCACCTGAAAGTCATTTCCCGGCTGGACTTTCGAGGCCCTTTGAAAGGGAAAGTCAGTTGTGAGAAATCTCAGTGTCTAGGGCGGTGCTTTGCTTCCCTTACACGTACTACTCTTGGGTACTGGCTTGTTTGCACACCTGGCCCCGATCTCACCACAGGTCTTTACCTAACCCCACAGCAGCTTGCTCCCAGGCCAAGCTTGAGCCTTCCTCCGGTAGTCTGTGTCATGAAGGCTTTCCACTCATAAATGCTTTCCAGACTCCAAGTAAAATCTCACTCCGTCAAAATATCGCCCGAGGACTCACACAAGAGACCTTTGAGAGTGACAACGGAGGATGGTGGCCCATTTCCTGGGTCTCACAGAGCTGAGCTGCACCTTCAAGGGAGGAGCTCCGCTTTGGCAGGCAGTGGAGGTGTTGTTATCTACCACATCACAGTCTTCTGTGAAGAACTGGGTGTTGCGGGTAGTGATGACCCCTGCAGCTGGAGTCAGGTCTTAGTTCCCAGGCTAGTGTTTACCTCATTTTGTTCCGTTTTCAAGACAGAGCTCTGTGCTCTGTGAAACATAAACACACCCAGAGAGGGGGATGGTGCCACCCTGGTGCCTCTGTACTGGCACTTCATCGTGAAAACAAAACTCCACGCTCCCGTTTATGGACCACACTCTTGTCCCCAAGCACGCTCGCTCTTCGGTAGCCCAGACAGACCCCCAGATAACGATTGGTACTCATCAGAAAGGGTGGGATTTTCCTTCTCCTTAGGTGGCTTGTAACCTGAGGATGCAGAAGCCACTGAGGATTTTTCTGTTTGAAACACCACCAGCTGCTCAGAAGGTATAGACACAACACGGAGAGGAGGTGTGGTCGGCAAAGTGAGGGGGAACAGCACTCAGTCCCGAACAGTGATGACGCTTAGTGAGAAATCATCTGGGATCATCAGTGTGTCTGTTTGTCAACTGCTGTTGAAAACTGGAAAGAGAGAGAGAGTCTGTTTCTTCTAAGAACATAGCCCCTGGGAAAGCAGACCACTCCCCCGTGGGAGAGCAGACATCCAAGAATAATTTGGACAGCACAAATTCGTCTTGATGGATTTAAAAAAACAAACACAAGGGTGGATATGGAGGGAACGGGCGATGGATCTGGAAGGAGATGGGTAAGGAGGTGAATATGACCAAAACACATTTTATAAGATCTTCAAAGAATTCATTTTAAAGGTTTTTCGGTGAATCTTCAACTATGTGAATTGCCAGCTGCCGTGGCAAAGCTTTGCTTAGTTGACCCTTAGTTACTGAGCCCAGTTTTAGAAAAAAAAAAAAAAAAAAGAAAGAAAGAAAGAAAGAAAGAAACATAGATGAGTTTGAGATTGGATCTATATAGATATGCCTAAAGAGACCTTATGTGTGTGCTTGGACCTTTCTAAACCTGCTTCCTTTCTAAAAAAGAAGCTTGTAACAAGTAAATGAGAAGGTGATATATTATTCAGGGTATTAGTCAGGACCCCAGGGGCTGTAAGTGAATCAGACCCAACTCAAACTGGCTGCGATGGGGAAATGATCGCTATACATTCAATGAAAACACCAGAAGCAAGTTGGATTTAGTCACCTACAGATCCGGAACTTTAAGTGAAGTCTCAGGACTTGATGTTCACCCTACCTCCTGGTTCTTACTTTGACTCTTGTGGCTCGATTTTGCTGCTTAACCTCATTCCTCAGCAGGTTCCAGAACAATCCCAACAGTATATTCTCACAAATGTGAAAGGAACCTCTCTCCAAAGCTCCTTCTGGATGTGTCAATCCCTAAATCTGTCACTATGGAAGAGAAAGGGCTGGGGAGGGAGGGAGGGAGGGAGAAGGGAGGGAGGGAGGGAGGGAGGGAGGGAGGGAGGGACAGAGAAACAGAGACATCCTGGGGCTGGAGCATGATGCCAGTCCCACTAAAGCCACCAAAAGTGGGACCACAGCACTTCCCACAGGAAGATGGTACCCTCTCTCTTTCTTTCCTTTTTATTTTCATTTATTTAATTTTGTGAGACAGTGGGCATGTGTCTGAGCAGATATCCCTGCAATCCAATATCGTCTTGTCTTTTCTAGAAGACACTTGTAAGGAAAAGAGGACGTGCAAATTTCACCTTCACAACCAGCAAGAAAGGTCTGCAAAGGCGAAGAGCCGTTCCCTGGCCCCCTTTAAAGTCAAAAGTAACAGCAATGTCTGAACCAGAGTGCCTGGTGACACCAAGTTTTAAGAGTAACTTCCACTGTGGACATGCTTGAAATGCTATTGTTCTCCAGGTCATACTAAAGACTGCCTGGCTCTTCTTGTTTGCATGTGTGATTTGATAGATATGACTTTGTTCTGTTTTCTCTGCATCATTTAAGTGTGTGTGTGTGTGTGTGTGTGTGTGTGTGTGTGTGTGTGTGTTGTGTTTTCCCTATAGTACCTACTGAAGTCTACTGTGATATGAAAACAATGGACTTATGGGTGTGTTTCCAGGGAGATGTGATAGATTTCAGGAACTTGTTGGAGAGGTTCTTCCAGCTGACACTTAAAAGGCCACAATGTTTACCTTCACTACAAATGGTAGGATAGATCCATCTAGAAGAGCATACAGATGCACATTACAGTTTATTTAATTACATTCTTCTTGCGGGTATTGAGGTCGATCCCAGAGCTGAGCTAGTCAAAACAATGCACCGTGGACCTGGCAGAAATGACCTTGCAGGGAGTTATTAAAGGCAGGAATACCATGACTTACACATCGTCACAGCTTGGAACAGATAGACTTTTACCCCGCAAAGAATGCTCCTGTTCTGACTCCCCATCATAAAGCTCTGGGAGCAGGCTGTGGAAAGCCCCACAGCCAGCAAGTACAGCCACCTGAAGGGAAGGAGCACGCTTCTGGGTGTGCCCTAGGGTTTTGTTGCTGGCCCCAAGTCCCACCCTCCACTGTGGGCCAGAGTTGTAGTGCCTGTGTTTAGATTTGAACGAAGCTGCTAGGACAGGCCCAGGCAGGGAGATGCAGCACCCTGTGAATCCACCACACGAAGGGCAGAGGATGAGGCTCTTTGGGGAAACAGTGATTCTGAGTGTTGGGACACTGCCAGTGGGAAATTCACATACATGAAGGAAGTGGTTCCTGCGGGTAGTTTGAAACAAATGAAGGAACAAAGGAGAGAAAGAAAGACAGACAGTAGCAGGAGAAGCCGAGTCTGGCTGTTTCACTAGGGTGATGAAAAAGTCGAACTAGGGTTTGCATATACAGAGGTCTCACTAAAATAGGTTTTTGTCACCCCCTAATAAACTGTAGATTGTTTCTGGGAGTATTTGTAGAACCATGCGGCTCTGGGAGATCTGGGACAGTCTGGACCACGACAGGACACAGGACAAGTATGCTGGCCTCTGCACCTTCGAGGGCTGGCTGTGTGCCTTCCGGTGTTAACTTGATGGATGTGCGCAGCTGCTTCTAGACCAAAACCAGCAGAAGAGCAAAACCACCAAGGGAAGTTGGCCATTTTTGTTCTGAAGCAGAACACGGAGAATTTGTCCTTTTCATTCGGTATTTTGCTCACAGTGATCTCCCAATTTCTGATTGTATAGTTTTGTCGACAAGGTCTCAGGTAGTCCAGACTGGCCTTGAATTTGGTACGTATAGAAGATGAACTTCTAGATTCTCCTGCCTCCACCTCCTGAGTGTGGGGATTAAAAGCATGCATGTGGCACCATGGCCAGTTTAAGCAGTGCTGGGAATGCAGCCCCGGGTTTCATGCACGCTAAGAGAACACTGCCAGTCGAGCTACATCCCAGCTTCACAACTGCAAATTCTTGGGTTGAGAAAAGCACAGTCCTCACAAGCCGCGGGAGCAGTCACCAGCAAACTCATGAAACAGCTGGAATGTCTTTTCCTCAGACTATCCTGCCACAGAATGTGGCGGTCTGCTGCAGCCTGGGTTCAGGTCCCGAGACGGGAAAGGGGCGCTGGCTTGAAGGAATGAACTGTCTGACCACCAGATGAGTTTCCCACAAGTGGCCAGCCCCGAATAGCTCCAGCCATCTTTATTTATACATCAAAAACAAGCATGTTTTTCCATAATAACAAACGAGTTTTTCCCATCCTCCAATATTAACCTCTGGCAAAAAAAAAAAAAAAAAAAAAAAAAAAAAAAAAAAAAAAAACCAAATATGTCAAATATGTTTTTTTCCTGACTTAAACATGAAAACATCTTTAAACCAAAACAACACTTAACATTTTGCTAGCTTGGCCAAATATCGAGCCAGGTACACCCTGTCTTTACCAAACTAAAGGTGGTTGACATAGGCACACATTTTCAAGAATAATAATATCACTCCAAACAGATTTACAGAAATGGGGGTGATCTCACTCTGATCCTGTCAGCAATGAATCAGGACAGCTCCCGGGGTCTGAAGTGACAGCTGGCATCCCCAGACAAGAACCTTGAGAAGCATCATCTTCCAAAGAAGTTTAGGGGAAGATATTTGAGGAAAAAATGAGGTTTCCTGGAATGATCACAACTGTCCCGTGCATGATTGACAAAATGACACCAAAACCTCCAAGAGAATCATCAATATTATGAGAGAGAAGAGAGAGTGCAGGCCACATGGTCCCCACCGTATCCGGCACTGTCCCAAAGTCCACTGGTCCTTGCTGAGTGAGACTGTCCCCGTGGGCTTTTGCCTGGTCTGGAGACCTGTTGGATATACTGGCCTGAAAGTAGGCTACATGGCTCCCAACAACAGAGACCACCTCCAATCTTTCTAGGAAACTTTTCCTTTAGAAAATTCCCCAAGTGATACGCCTGCCCGATAGCACTTCCCTTAGAAGCCTCCTCTGCATATTCATGCTTTCGCACATGGAAAACATAAAAAACATCACATGTTTTCTCAGGTGACCTGGTAAATCACCCACCGAACACATGACCTCTGAGTACTGACGGCACGTGAGTGCTCCTGCTGATGCCCACCTCCTGCGAACTCCATATAGAAGAATTCCATATAGAAGAATACAGGAAATGAGTCACTGGCCCCAAAGATTCCTGGAGCTGTGGTAAAGATGGCGAATGCAGCCAGATCCTCATTAAGGAAATCCTAATCTGGCCTGACAGGGTCTTCATTAGATCTCGGGATCCCGCCCATTATAGCTCTGTGACTCCTAATTACTCACATCTCCATACAGTGGTCATTTCAGAATCAGAAAGACTGTCAAAGATGCGTTGACAGATGACCATCACCCAGTGTGAGATGGCCACAAGGTTAGGAAGACAAACCAAAACCACACAGTGTCCCCTAGATCTACCCTGTCCAGAGACACACTCTTTCCCTCAGGCTAGAAGGAGACCAAAGGAAAACCAAGACATCTAAACTAACTGGGAAAAAAAAATGTCCTGGGATGAAGTGAAATCTTCTCATTTGAAATTGGGTTCTAGGGGAGTTAAAGTGTTATTTCATAAATTTTATGTTTTCCAACCAGGAAAAAAAGAAAAAGAAAAGAAAGAAAAGAAAAGCCATTCTCTAGACCTGAAAAAAAGAAAATTCATCTCACCATAGAGAAGCTGTTTTCTTTCTTCCTTCCTTCCTTTTCACAATGGAATCAAATTCTGTCACTTTTTTCAAAGGTGGTGCCAGCCAGACCAGCCGTTCAGATAAGTAGTCAATGACCATTGAACTAATGAGAGCTGAGAAGGGCCAAAAAGCCTGCTTGCCAAGGTGCCAGGACTCCACCATTAAACTCACTTGGATGAATGGGGCATCACATTTCCAAAATGCTCCAGTCACAAACACTAATACAGACCCAGCCCAGGACCCAGGCCATCACAGCCACTCAGTGTTTATGGAACAAATGAAAGAATGATTGTTGCCTCAAAGGTTAATAAGCTGTGATTATATTGGTGAGAGCCGATGCCAAAAAGTCTCTAAGTATCTGGACCACATTAACTCATTTACTCCTGCTACACATGATTGTGAAGTAAGTTCTCAGTTGGCCACCTGCCAGTGAACCTCAGCCAGGGCTTCAGAAATGGAATGTGGGAAACGGCGTTGGACAGAGGCAATGGGATATGAGAACCAGGGTCTGGAAAGATCCTGAGGTTTTGCAGAGGCAGAGGAAACTCAATAAGCTGGCTGTGCCCGTGGCAGCCAGCATAGCATGGGGTCCACACCATTCTCCAGAGGCCAGCGGGCAGAGTCTCCCATGTACAGGCTCTGCTGACCAGTGTTGATCAGCCAAGTTCAGGAGTTCAAATCCCTGCTCTCCTACTGGCTCGTTGCATGACTTACTGAACCGTGTTTTGTTAGTACTTCCATCTGCCTTGGATGCTATCGCCCTGACATAAGCATAGCAATGACTCTTTGGGGCTTTAGTAGTGATTAAATAAGATAATACAGATGATCTTCGGCTTACACCGGGCTTATTCACTGATTTGAAAAATCAAAACTATTATTCGTCAAATTACATTTAATAAGTCTAAACTGGATGAGTTTCATAGCTAAGCCTCCCCTACTTGAAACATGCCAAGAAGATGTATAGGAGTCAATAGCTAAGCAAAAATCATCTAAAACAAAGCCTATTTTATAACAGAGTGTGAAAATATCATATAATTGGTTGAATACCAGTATCTAGCAAACACTGGCAACTCTGCACATTATAGATCATTGACTCCTCCTTTATGGTCATGTGGCTGACTGGAAGCCATGTGTACCTCCCTGCCACCGGCATTAGCAGAGAGGATCATGCCATACGGCCACCCTTGGAAAATATGGAAATTAAAAATCGGAAGTTTGGAGCTGGAGACAAAGCTCAAATGGTAGAACACTTGCCCTGGGTTCAGTCCCTGACCTCCATAAAACAGGCTCAGTGATGCAAGCCTGTATCCCCATCGCTTAACAGGAGCAGGAGGATCAGAAGTTCAAGGTTAAGATGGGTTAAAGATCACAGTGGTTAGAGAGATGGGTCAGCCATTAGGAGCGCATCCTACTCTTGCACATCTGATTCACAACTTCCTGTAACTCCAGCTCTAGGATATCTGACACCCTGTTCTATATCCGAAGGGCACCTGCACACTCAGTACAGGGGGAGAGAGAGAGAGAGAGAGAAAGAGAGAGAGAGAGAGAGAGAGAGAGAGAGAGAGAGAGAGAGAGAGAGAGAAGGAGAGGGAGAGCATAAAAGTAATATTTAAACAAATATAAATAATAAAAACAATTTTTAAAATGAAGTTCAGAGTCGTCCTTGGCCACACATTGAGCTCAAGGTCAGCCTCAGTGGCATGACCTATTGCCTAAAAAAATTAAAAAGCAAAATTGGTTGAAGTACGCCATGCTGAGTGCCTATCACTCGGATACCGCTGTAAAGTAGAAAGCACAGACTATTGACGCTAGCTATTTTTATCAATATCTGTAGAGTAAGTACACGTGACGTGACAACTTATCTCCTACTTAGCTTGCACAGATACACAATAGAGAACTATCTTTGGCTAACACCCTGCGTCTCCAAGAGACTCTCTGTGCCTTCTGCATTTGAACTCCAGCCACTGTTTCTCTCCTTGCCTTGGTAACTAGGTAGAAAAGCTGGATAATAATAGTTCGTGTCTTGGGCAAGGAATGGAGGGTGGTAATAAAGTGCTTGTCTAGCACACCTGAGCCCTGGGTTCTGTCTCCAACCCCACATAAACCAGTTGAGAGTACTCAGGAGGTGAAGGCAGGAAGATCAGAATTTCAAGGTTATCCTCATCTACATAGGGAGTTGAAGGCCAGCCTGAGCTAAAATTGCTGTGACACCTCCCCTGCCCCCACCACCACCACCAAAAGATCTGTGTCTCATTATACAGTTAGAGAAGGGTTAGAGGACTAACCCTTCATTTCCAAGGTAGATCAAACTTGTTTATTGTCATTCTGTGTACTATATCCGCTCCATTTTCCTAAAGGTGAGTACAACGTCAGCAGTCAATTTTCAGCTTATTGAAAAGAAAAATCTAGAAGGTGTGGGGTTTTCTCGAATGGCTTCTCCCCCCCCCGTCCCCCCCCCCCAGTACATGGTTCAGCTGTGACCTGTGAGTGGGAAGGTTTAACATCATCATATTCCCACGAAACTGTTGGGAATGGTAAGCGCTTGTGCACGTCATGGCTCCGTGGTGGAGGTGCCCTCAAACGCCTCTGTCTAGGTTAGGGTCACCTGAAGAGAAGATGGCAAGGGTTGTGCTGAGCTTGGGAAAGAGAGAAGGTGGTCACTCAATTAGTCGGCTCGCTCTCTCTGTGTGACTCTGTTCATCGGCCTACAGCCCCACAACTGTGCATTCACTGCTTGCCCGGCCACTGGTACCTGGGGAAGAGAGTACATGTCCTTCATTTCCAAGTCAGTGAGACAGACTGGCTGTCCCCAAAGCTGGGAAGAGACCCTGCCAAGATACAGCCACACCTCAGAAGCAACACGTTGGAGGCTGCTTTCTGCTGAATTTTAAAATCTAAATTCCCCATGAAGGCAATGCTGATTTTTTTTTAAAGGCCGACCTCATGTAATGCATCCAACTTCCGAAACTCAAAAGTGAATCTTCACAGCCTACCTTTACTAAAGAGGAAGGGCTGAGGAGGTGCTTCACCGGCTGACCGCAGATCCCCGGCAACCATGGAAAAGCTGGGTGCATGTCTGTAACCCCGGCACTGGGATGCGGAGAGTTTATTCTAAGGACTCCCTGGCTAGCCAGTGTGGCCACAAGGGCAGGAGCTCCAGGTTCAGTGGGAGACCCTGTTGCAAAGGAAAACTAAGGTAGAGGACAATAGCCTTGACCTCCAGCCTCCACATGGCACACACGGGTGTGTATACGTGCACACATGTGCTCACACAACACACACGCGCACATGCACACACACAGAGAGTCGTTCATTATTTCTGACCACATCAAAAATACCCAGTTGATAAATGGCGCAATTGCCTCAGCCAGAGCTGCCTTTGCTTGGGAGATGTGTGTGAATGAACTCGTGCGTGAGACATGTGGTTCCCACTTTAACAGGGCACAGTCCCCTAGTTAGGGACATGGCAGCCTGTGGCCGCTCATTGATATGCAAATAGCAATAGCAGCATTCTGCTGTGTTTAAAGAACCCCATGACTGATCCAACCACAAGCAGGTTGTTAAAGTGAAACAGGGCTATTTTGTCCCTTGTGAAAAGCAACAGCCTTGCCCAGTGAGTGGCACATGCGGGGCTATTGACATTCCAATCAATAACCAAAGTCAAAATAAATACTCCTTTAAATTTATTTTTGTCTTTGGAGAACAACAGCTGTTCGCAATCTCAAGATTACATGAGAATCACAACCAGGCAGAAATAATTTTCAAAATCTAGCATCCAGTCCATTTTAGTTCAATACATTATTGACTCGGCCATTAGAAAAGCCCTAGGTCAGTGGTTCTCAACCTGAGGGTCGTGACCCCTATGGGGGTGAACGACCCTTTCATAGGGGGTCATATATCAGATATCCTGCATATCAGATGTTTACATTATGATTTATCACAGTAGCAAAAATCACAGTTATGAAGTAGCAATGAAAATAATGTTATGGTTGGGGAATCACCACAACATGAGGAACTGTATTAAAGGGTCGCAGCATCAGAAACATTGAGAACCACTGATGTAGATGGAGTTAAGAGAAACGTCATCCTACAATCCCAGAAACGGATCCAACTGTGCTGACAGCTGCATGCAGTGGCCTCTGTCCTGTCTCTACTATTTACTAAGTGACAGAAAATCAGACTATTGAGGTCCGTGTGCTGCAGGTGGCACATCATTTAATAGCCACGTGTAGCATTATTGAATCATACACTTGCTATGTGGTGGGAAACACATTATTGGCGACTGGTGAGGTACCTCAGCAGGTAAGGGCGCTTGTTGTCAAGCCGGATTGCCTGAGTTTGATTGTTGGGAGCCACACGGTGGAAGGAGAGAACCGATCTCTGCAAGTTGTCCTCTGACCTTCGCATGTGTGCTGTGGGACACACACGACCACACAAACACACGAATGAATGAATGAATGAAGAATGAATGAATGAATCATCTTTTAAACAAAAATATATTACTGAGATAAGCATACAGCAACGTACATCATTTAACCTCACAAAACCCTATGAGGCAGACAGTATCATAATCCTCATTTTAAAGATAAGGGTATCATAATCCTCATTCCAGCTGGAAGTTGAGAAACTTGCTCCAAGCCCTAACCCAAGGACTCAAAGGACTCTCTCTGTCTTCTCCAGTCCTGGGCCTGCATTGCAATGGTGCTGTAGTAGGAATCTTAAAGAGTCTTTATTAATAAAACAAACCCGGAGCCAAGTATTGGGGTGCACACTGGAAGATCAGAGAACCAGAACAAGCCACAGCTACCTCACCTCGCCGGATCCTCAGCTGGTCTTGTTTCCTCAGAATGGAGGCCTCTGAGTCCTCATCCAGAATGGGTCTCAGCTGAACTGCTGCTCAAAAGCCTGAATGCTTAAACAGGCCAAATGCTTAACCAGGCCAAATGCTTCTTGTTCCTGGTCCTCACGCCTTATATACCTTTCTGCCTTCTACCATCACTCCCTGAGATTAAAGGCTCGCTTTCTGGGATTAAAGGCGTGAGTCACCATGCTTGGCTGTATTCTTGAACACATGAATTTCTGCCTAGCTCTGCCTCCCAAGTGCTGGGATTAAAGGCGTGTGCTACCACTGCCTATCCTCTGTGTTTAATATTGTGGCTGTTCTGTCTCTGACCCCAGATAAGTTTATTACGGTGCACAATATTTCGGGGAACACAATACCACCACATATTGCTCTTAACCATCACACACTAACGGTTTCCTTGGAGACTCAATGGCAGACACTGGTTATCTACAGCCTGGAGTTTTGGGATACCTTGCTCAAGTTGGATCAAAGATAGGCACTGTAGTTCAATATGTGAGACCTTTTAACTCTCATCTGAAAATCACTGTGAAAAGCCAAGTTATCAGTGGGACATGATACTACATACCCATTCTTGCAGTGCTCTGGACATGGAGGCAGGGGGACCAGGAGTTCAAAATCATTCTTGGCTGCATTGTGAGGAGTTGGAGATCAGGCTGGACATGAAAGCTTGTCTCAAAAAGGAAAGAGAATAGGAAGAGGAAGGAAGGATGGAAGGGAGGGAAGGAGGGAAAAGAGAAAGGAAGGGAAGGATGGAAGGGAGGTCTACACTATCTATAATAGTTATTTATATGTTCTACCATTCATTCCCTTTTGCACTTGGTCTATATTTATATCACAGTTCACATGTGAGGCATCTGGCAGGGACTTGTTTTAAAACATGGAACTAGGTAGATGTGGCCCCGCCATCACTTGATATCTCCCCACAGGGAGAGCAATATTAAAAATAATCCTTCACTACAGTCATGGTGAGGAGTATTCAGGAGGAAAATCCTCAGTGACAGAAAGCAGGAGGAAAGCCCGACCTCATCTGGAGAGTCATTAAGGAACCTCTCAGAGGAAACTACACGTAGGAAGACTGAGAATGAGTAAGTGTAAGCAGGTTTGTGTGGGGCAGGAGCAGTATGTTTAAGGCATACAAAGCCCAAGGAAAAAATGGTTAAGATATTTAAAAGTATTTATTTATAGTTGCTGAGATAGAATACCTGCAAATATAGTTTGATCAAGGCTCTGGCTTTGTTTCTAAGACAATCAAATTGTCATTCAGAATTATGATTTTTTTTCCCCACTCTGAGCTTCTAACAGAGTTCACTCATGCTTAGGAGAAGGAGAGACGAGTTTTTATGCTGACTAAGTTAAATCCAAGCCAGACCTCATAACCATCAGATGCCTGAACCAACCACCATGGTCAAAAGGGTGGATCTGTGTCCCTTTAGATTACAGGGTGCGCCCCTTCCATGTAAACCATGTGGCTGCTAACCATGGGTGGGATGTGTGTGGGAAACAGTCACACATCAATCATCAATCTTAGGTCAGAGAGAAAGCTACTCTGAAAGATGAGAAAAATGTGTGAAAACCCCTGGAAGTAATGTTAGATGTTTTCAGATCTAATTCGAGTCCAATGCGGAAAGCAGAAAATGAGGGGACCAGAGTGAGGCTTGTCACACACTTAGGGGGGACATGAGCAGGTCGGCTGGGATTTGAAGGCCCTGTTAGTATGGGGTATTGCTCTTTTACTCAGATCCCAAACATGGGCTGCATTCAAACCAAAATCATGCAAAAAAGCAATCTGGGTCATCATTAAAAACTACTCAAAGCACCAGGCGGTGGAGGTGCACACCTTTAATCCCAACACTCAGAAGGCAGAGGCAGGTGGAGCTCTGTGAGTTCCAGGACAGCCTGGTCTACCTTGGGAGATCCAGGACAGGCTCCAAAGCTACACAGAGAAACCCTCTCTCAAAATACAAACAACAATAAAAGAAGTATACTCTAAGCAAGTAGGCAACGACAATGACTTTCACACTCACAAGTGTGTGTACAAGATCACTATTCTTCCCACTGAGAAGCTCCACAAGAGAGCAGATGCCACACATCTGCTGAAGCTGACCCCGAGAGGCAGTGAGAGGCTGCTCCATCAAGCTGCAGGATGGGGGAGGAGAGATGGCTACGTTCCTAAGGTCTCAGCCCAAGATCACTGGGGTAGATCCCAACACCGAGGAAATGCTAAGGCTCCTGATACCCACACCCTGCTGCTCATTCAGCCTACAGTGCGATGGATTTCTGAACACCACGGTGCAGCTGTTTGAACCTCCTCTGCAGCTGGGTAATATTTTCAGTAAACTTGGGATGACATCAACGACAAAAACTAGGATGTTGTTCCTGAGGCTTATGGAGAGCTTCTCTCTTACCCATCATATATACAAAGCACATCCACATAATCAAGACAAAAATGATCAAAGAAATATATATCCACAAAAAACTATTTTTAAAAACTTTCCATCCAGGTGTAAACATGGTTTGTGGTGGTTTGAATGAAACTGGCCTCCATAGGCTCATAGGGAGTAGCATTGTCGGAGGTGTGGCCTTGTTGGAGTAGGTGTGGTGTTATTGGAGGAAGTGTGTCACTAGAGGGCGGGCTTTGCGGTCTCAGATGCTCAAGGCAGGCCCAATGTGGCACTTTCTTCCTGCTGTCTGCTGATCCAGATGTAGAACTCTCAGCTACTTCTCCAGCACCATGTCTGCCCTGCAGGCCACCGTGCTTCCTGCTATAATAACAAAGGACTAAGCCTCTGAACTGTAAGCCAGCCCCCAATTAAATGTTTTCTTTTATAAGAGTGACTGTGGTCATGGTGTCTCTTCCCAACAATAGAAACCCTAAGACACAGTTGCACCCAATAAGAGGGCCTTAGGGACTAGCAGGCTGGCTTAACAGACTTATTTTTCATTACCTGCACTTTTCAATTTTTTTTTTTAAGCAATAGGCATGCACTTTTATTAAAAAAAAAAAAAAACTAAGTCAATTAAGAGATTATTCATGATCACTGTTTTGGAAGAAAGATGAAGGTAAGAAAGAGGGCAGAGGATTAGTTAGAGTCTCCTGCATCTGAGTAGGCAGGAGATGGTGGTGGGTGGGCTGTGAACGGAACAGAAGCTGGGTCTGAGCCCAGGTCATCTGAGAGGCAGCTTCTAGGTTTCACCACCACATTCGAGCTTGTTCCTAGGGAGGCTCATAGCAGTGCAGCAAGAGCCACTGCAGAACCAGCATGTCGTGGTTGTTGTTATTATCATTTTGTTGTCTTTTTCCTTTTCTTTAATGTGTAAAGTCACGTGTATTTGCCACACACAATATCATGTTTTGAGGCACATGCACAGCACAGAAGGACTAATCTAGCTACTGCACTGGCTTTTTATAAAGGGAACACGGAATCCACTCTGATTTTTTTAAGAACACAACAAACAGACTGTCATTACCTATAGTACTGGGCACTAGCTCTCTTAAACTTATTTCCTCCTAAGTAATTACAGTAACATACTCTTTCACCAACACCTCTTTACTGGTGTTTTGTCCTAGACTTCCCCAGCCTTTAATTTTTACCATCCTGTTTTCCTCTTCTGAGGGATCAACTTGTTTAGATCCCGTATGTGAATATCATTTTGATATTCGTCTTCTTGTGTCTGACTTATTTCACTTAACGTAATGCCCTCCTGGTTTACTCATGCTGATAAATAATAACATTTAAAATAACAGTTACCTTCTTTATAATTGTTGAATAACATTCTATTATATATAGTGTATGTTGTATGTGTTCAGTGATAAGTGTGGACACTTAGACTGATTCCATACGTATCTGCTGTGAATAACCTACCAATAACCAAGGTTCTATAGACACTTTTGTCACACTGAGTTCATCAGTAGTTCTGGATGCCTGTCATTTTAAACACACAAGAGGCTGAGAATGTGCCAGAAGCCAAGCAAGCACGATCTGGGCTTGGGAAAAGAGGGCAAGCTTTTGTTTGTGGAGAACTGCAAATGCGTTTCGTTTACCTGTATTGCTGATATCCCCAGCTTCCAAACTATCCGACAGTTGACACCTCTGGAAATGAGACTCTGTATCTGTGTTGAACTCTGGAGATCCAGGAGCACTGAGGGAAGTCGGAGCTCTGGAAGCTCTTTATCAGGCTACCCACATCCAGCAGGAAGGTGGGCACTTCTAGCAGACTTGACTGCAGACAGCTGCATGAGCTCAGTTTACTCTGGGTAAGAGCCAACTGAATAAGGTGTGGTGTGTCTACATTACCGTCCAGTGAGCGACAAAATGATATTTAAGGCATGAATTATGTCTGTGGCGATTTTGACAACTGCAGACAATCAGCACAATGTAAAATTGCTTCCAATTTCATTATCTGAGTTATAGGTGAAGAGAGCTAGTAACTTAACACTAAGACTAATCCCCTCAAGGCGGGATTCATTTCCTCTGCAAAATCTTATTCTTAGCTGTCAACTTGGAGACACTCACTCCTACAAGCCTCTCTCAGCTCATCATTCCCTTGTCTCATTTATAGGTTCAAAGCCTCCAGTAATTAGTTGCAGTACTTAATTTTCCTTTACTGGGATAAAACACCATGACTAAGGCAACATGTAGAGGAATGAGTTTATTTTGGCTTATGGTCCAGAGGGTTAGAGTCCATAGTGACAGGGACGGTAGGAAGCATCAGGTGGCAGACATAGAAAGTGGAGCAGGAACTTGAGAGCTCAGATCCGGAACCACAAGCACCAAAGAGAATGAGTGAACTGGAAGGTCTGGAGGTCTTTTCATTTCAAAGCCCGCCCTCTGGTGACACACCTCCTCAGGCAAGGCTGTGCCACCTGGGCCCACCCCTTCCCAAGCAGAACCAACAATGCAAGACCACGTGTTCAAATGTCTGGACTATAGGGGACATTTTTACTCAACCACCTCTCAAGCCATCAGAAACTTGGGTTTCAACTTCTGTTAGGCCATTTCCCACTGTCTTAGTATGTTTTCTATCACTGTGATAAACACCATAACTAGAAGTTAATTAGGGAATAAAGAGTTTATTTCAGCTTATAGCTTACAGACCTTCGTGAAGGGAAGTCGGAGCAGGAACTCGAGGCAGGAACTTGGAGGTCGGAACCGAAGCAGAGAATGCTGAGGAGTGCTGCCTCCTGGGTGGTTCCTCATAGGTGGCTCAGCCTGCGTTCTTTTTTTTTTTTTTTTTTTTTTTTGGTTTTTTGAGACAGGGTTTCTCTGTGTAGCTTTGCGCCTTTCCTGGAACTCACTCGGTAGCCCAGGCTGGCCTCGAACTCACAGAGATCCGCCTGGCTCTGCCTCCCGAGTGCTGGGATTAAAGGCATGCGCCACCACCGCCCGGCTTCAGCCTGCGTTCTTATATAGCCCCGGGACACCTGCCCAGGGGTGGCCTTGCTCACAACTGCCCATAATAAGCTGTCATTAATCAAGGAAACACCCAACAGGCCATTCCGATGGAGGCAGAAAAATGTCACCAATGGTCTTATCTGGCTGTGAACCCTGAGTTACAATAAAGACTGGGTTAGAAGGTGTGCCAAGAAATGTCCATGGGTACATCAGCAACATGAATGTCACTAGACTAACTGCCAACTTTCTAGTCGGATTCCAGCCCCACTCCTCAGGAGGAGACATGTGTCTGTACTATCAATCTGGTCAAGAACTCACGGTTGAGGAGCTCACACATGACAGGTCAAGCCTCCTGTTATTAGTTTGTTAAATAGACATAGATGCAAACTACCCTTTAAATTCCTATCACTGCACCTGTAGCATAGGTCTCAGACCTAATCAGAGGAGTCTCTTTGTCCACTGGACAGAGGTTGAAGCAGAAATTCATAACTGATCAAAGGGTGGAGATTGTGTCTGTGGCAAGCTCCATTACAATGGGACATCAGGATCTTACATCCTTCCTCCATGGCTGCAGGACCACCATAGAGAAGGGGGTGGGAAGACTCTAAGAGCCAGACATTAGGAGGACCAGACCAAAACAGTGTTCGTCTTCCCAACATCACAGAGCAGCGGCACTCATGAACTCACAACAGCTGTGGCTGCTTACCCAGGACCTGCACAAGATCAAGCCATTCAACATTCTAATATGCATGAGGAGAAGCACATGAGTGCCACCCTACCTGAAGAGCTACTGAGAGTTGGTGGATTCTTGGGTAGGGAAAGTCAGTTTTCTCTAAGATTGTGGAGCCTGGTAGATCAACTACACTCTAGTGGATGACCCCCACATCCATGAGTACATGAGCAGCCCAAACTGGACTTAGTGAGATACACACTCATCACATACACAGACACACACACACACACACACACACACACACAGAAACACACATGTATACACACACACAGATACACACAGACACAGACACACAGCCATACACACACACACACACACACACACACACACGTATATACACACAGACACACACATACACACAGAGACATACATACACACACACACACACACAAAGTTGAGAGAGAGTGGAGTAGATTTGGGAGGAATTAAAGAAGAAATGGGACGCATTGTATGTTTATATTAAATTCTCAAAGAATAAAAATATTACCTTAAAAAATAGAAACCTATTGTCTCATCAGTGATGTGGGTTGAGAATCTGGACGTTATCAATGTCTCTCACAAGGCTACAGCTGAGGTATCTACCAAGGTGATGGTCATCTGAAGGTTTACCTGGAGAAGGACCCATATCTGGGCTCACTTGTATATGTGTGAGCAGGCCCCAGGTCCTCAAGGGATCCTGCCTCAAGCCATTGGCTCTCCACCACAGAGAGTCAGAACACACAGCTTCCCAAGGAGCAAAGACTGAGAAAGAGTAAGGACAGGTAACATGGCCTTTGTGTAACATAATCCCAGAAATGACAGCCCGTCACTTCCACAGCCGTCTGTCAGGACAAGTCAACATTCCCAGCCCACACTCAAATACAAGAGGTGGAACAGGAGCATGAGCAGAAGGGGTGTGGCCATCCAAGCCCATCTCAGAGGCCCCATCTGTTCAGAGGGGATGACATCATCCAACCCTTCTAATTGTAAAAGAGCACCTGCGGCAGGGCCTGGATATGGGACCTGCACAGAGAAACAACATTGAAGAGAAACATGCCCTTGGGTATTCATTTGGTAAGCACGAACGGACTCCAGTTAGTTACACTGTGAAGACTGAAATTTTTACATTATCCAACTGGATCTTCTAGTATCCAATACCGTACACACCTAAAGATACCAAGATTTCAAACTTAAAGTAGAGGCTAGAGAGGCTCTACCCCAATGTACCAAATAAACAAATACAGCTGTTGAGTCCCAGAGCAGATAGTTGACTTGTCCCAAGTCACGGGGCCACAGAGTTAATGGCCGGCATGTCCTGGTTTGAGTCTCCCTTCTTCCCCGATGGAAAAGTAGGTTCTCTGTCTCTCTTTCCTCTGCAATACACCCACTACGTATTTCTATGAATTTAGCCATAGAGAAAAACCGAATTACTGGGACATCCAATCTCTTTAGGTGCCTGTGGTTTTATTAAATTCAGTCATTTATATCAGAACGTCCATTAAGGGAAGAGAAATCAGAATCCCTCAACTTCCCACACCCCTAACAGGATTTTCACCAGCTCTGTGTTCCCCATCTCCCCTGGCACTGCTCATGCTGGTGTTTCGTCTTGGCTTTCACCTGCCACATGAGCGGTGTGCCGTGTTAGACATCTCCTGCACGGAACAACCCCACCGAGAACCGGCGCCTTCGTGCCGGAGACGAGGCTCGCCTTCAAACCACCCACGCTAGCTTTGTGTTTGTTTCTTCCTTGTCATTTCGCTTGCTAAGCATCGACCAAACAGCTCCTTGTCATTTTTCCCCTCCTGGAAAACTAGAAGAAGCCCTCCTCTACCCGCGCCTGGAAATGGCACGCACTTCGAGAGGCAAACACGAGAATTTCGGGAGCTATAAATAGGCTCCATCCATTCAAGGAGTGGGTGTGGGAACTGAGACCATGACAGGTAATTATCAAAGCCCCTTAGAAAAGCAAGTTTCTGGGAGGATAGCCACAATTTATTATTATTATTGTCGCTAGCCTCCCTGATGGTCTCCATTTATGATTCCAGTAATCTTGTCTCTTTTGATGAATCTACCTTTTGTTTTTCATTAAGGTGTCAATGCGTTAGACAAAGGGCCTGCTGAATACAGCAAAATCCAGACTGCCTTACAGAAAGAAAACGGGACTTTGCTCTTGTAAGCCAAAATGCAATTGTCCTTGCTGGATGAAACACACACACATGCAAAAACGTGTAGGAAGCATGCATCCTCTCTCTGTCTCTCTCTCTCTCTGTCTCTGTCTGTCTCTGTCTGTCTGTCTGTCTGTCTGTCTCTCTCTCTCTCTCTCTCTCTCTCTCTCTCTCTCTCTCTCTCTCAGTGTGTCTATTTGTCTGTCTTTCTGTCTCTTTCTATTTCTCTGTCTGTCTCTCTCTCTGATGTGTGTCTCTGTCTCTCTCTCTCACTCACTCTTACACACACACACACACACACACACACACACACACACACACACATTTTTAATAGTCAGGAACCCTTGTTAGGAATCTTTAGCCAGGTTCATGCAGAGTATGTCTGGGTTGACCATTCTAGCCCACATACCAGGGAAACCAGCAAGACCCTGCTCCTGCTTGTGCCCCTGTCTCTTTCACGATGGGCCTGGTGAATCCTAGACATATGTGAACAGATCAAGAATCTTATCCAAACTTGCTCAAGCCCCTTCCCAACCTCCCCCAAGTAGATATTCTAGGCTGACACCGTATTCCTAGGAGCATCCTTTACCCTTTGCCTGTCTGCTCCAAGGCTAGAGCAGCAACCCTTTAAACCCATCCCCGGCCTGTGGGTGAGAAGGAGCCTGGAGGTCACTGGTCAGAGTCGATGCGAGCATGAGATGGAATATCCTGTGAAGGAAGCGGAGCCAGCCTGGATGTCTGGTGGCCTTTCTGCGAAGTTCCTAAGGAGAAGCCCACTCCTTCTGAGACGTGTGGGCTTCTGTCAGCACGCCATCCCGGGCCAGTGACACAATCTTGGAGAGTTGTCAAGACTAATAACCTGTCACCACAATACCTTCAGTGAGGAGAGAGGAACGGAATTTCCCCAGTGCCGAAGGCCAAATGCCTGGGGGAGAAAATTAAGAGCAATTCACAGCACACTTAAAATTAGAAAAAAAAGATCAATGTAAGTTAAACTTCTTCCATTCTAAGACAGGGGGAACCGTTAACCCTCGATGTGTCAGAAAGGAAAGAAACTGTAGAAGAACGTTCATAGGAGATGCGGCATAAAATTTTAGGCAATTAAGAAAAGCTATGTTCTAGTTGTCAAAAAAAAAAAAATCAAAAGTATACGGATTTTGGATGAAGATTTTCCTACCAAACCATAAATAGCCCTGGGATATGAAATTTGCTGTGTGCATTTACTCAGCCCTTTGGAACCTGTTCAGGACAAAGAGAAAATAAGGAAGTGGGAAATAGACTTAAAAAAATAAAAGAAAAAAAAGAGAAACTATTTTCTCTACTCCTATCGTTGCTCAAGAAAAGTAAACACTTAAGACCCGAGCGAGAGACAGCTTCCACCGTGACCCTTCATCTTCGTCTCTGTGGTGGCTGTGTGTTCATCCAGCTGCTTACTAAGCCATCTGAGAACTGCCTTCTCTTTGGGCTAAGCATTATAACGGAGATAACATATGAGAGATTGACTACCAAGAGATGGCCACTTCTCAACGAGAGTGGTGCAGGTGTGAGGAAACTCCTCTAGGACCACCCAATACAGACTACAGGATCACAGGAGGACACAATGCCAAGGGGCTGGACAGCTCTTAGAAGATGAATCATTGAAGCAGATTCAATGTCAGATGGGCAAGGTGAGAGCTTCACCTACGATGAGAAAGGAAGGTCATTTATTTGGTTGGAATAGAGAGCATGCGTGGAAATGGATGAGGAAAGATGAGGGCTAGCTTTCAACTGACTTATACTTCAATGCTGAGACATTTTAACTTTGCCCCGTGTGCAATAGAAGGCCAAAAAAAAAAAGATTTTATGTTCACTCAATAATTCAAAATGATAACACAGAATACAGACGAGAACATCCATGAACCATCATAATTGGTATGTAGGATGCCTCTAACCTGACTGTCTGTAGTTACCTCACAAGATGAAGGCTGTACATTACTATTTTCTCCCATTTTTTGTAATTTCCATCTTACTTGCTTTTAATTATCTCCTACTAGTAAAGAATTCATCATTCTGTCGATGTCACTGAGCAAATATATATTGAAATCTTACTAAATGTTAGCACTCTGGAGTGGCTGGAGACCCCATGACAGGCAAGGAAGATGGCGTCCGGACCTTGACGAGGCTGATAGTCTGGTCTGCTAGACAAACGAATATAATCCACTGAGGTGTACGAAGCAAGATGACCAGGTGCTTTGGGAGGAAATAATTAGAGGGCCTCCCGTCAGGAAGTGACAGTTAGGTTGTGACCTAAGCAACGAGTAAGATTTAGATAAAATGTGTATATTGGAGATAGGAAGAGGAATCGATTGACATTTTCCAAGTGAGAAACAACATCCATAGGCAGGAGAAAATACAGCTCTTTGGAGGAAGTGAGAATATTTCACACAGCAGCAGAAAAGAACAGGCTAGAAGTGGGCTTGGGTAGCGCGCACAGCACTGTAGTAGCTGTGTGTACCACACAGAGTCCACATAGTAATGTAGAAACAAAACTCCAAAGCTTGGTGCCTTAACCAGAAAACAGTTATTTATCTGTCAGACAAACTCTAACCCAGGTCAGATGATACGGCCTAAGACACAAAGGATCCTGTTATCTTTTGATGCCTAGCTTCTCAATATGTGGCTTCAGGGAAGGCCACAGCAGGTGAACACAGTGTGGAGATGACACTCCCCTCTCACACACTTTGGCTCCAAAGTGGCACAGTTGCTTTCTGCTGGACCTGCCTGACCACACAGACTCAACGTGATGGCAGGAGAGGCTACAGACAGGAAGCAGGAAGCACATGAGCCATGTGGGACTCAGTCATATCTCTGTCACGGCACGCAACATCAACAGGCTTTATCCTCAAGGTAGCCAAGTCGATTGGATTCAAAAAATGCTTCTGAGATGAGCGAGACACACCTCTGAAGGTGTCTTCGAGGATACCTCCAGGTGCCATTAAGTTATGAGGGCCCGACCAAATGAATAAATGCCTTGTCGGATTTGTAATATGATGATCTCATGGGGAGGTGATGAAAGGCAGGAAGTGGGAGACCTCATTGGAGGAAACAGGCTGCTACAGGCATGTGCCTGGGAGCTATGTTGTCCTGACTTCCTCCTCTATGCTCCTTATCCTGCCTCTTGCCTGCCAGTTGATGATTTTCCTGCCATGGTGGACTGAGCCCTCTAAAACTAGGGGCCCAAATAGATCTTTCCTCCTTCAAATTGGTTCTTTCAGATGTTTGATCACAGCTATGGAGATGTAACTAATATAGTACCAGAGAACCACAAGCAGAGGACTGACCGGGGTCAAGTGTATGTTGTAAAAATGGCTTTGGCTTGCGGTGGATGCGGTTCAGTGGATGAGCACTACATTGTGAGAAAGGCATTGACCGGACAAAGGGAAACCAGTGAGGAATTTCTGTGGTGATACTGTGTTCCCCAATATATCGTACACCCTAATAAATTTATCTGGGTCAGAGAACAGAACAGCCACTAGACAGACATAGAGGCCAGAAAATGGTGGCACTCACACCTTTAATTCTAGCATTCGAAAGGTAGAGATCCACCTGGATCTCTGTGAGTTCAAGGCCACACTGGAAACAGCCAGGTGTAGTAATAAGAGCCTTTAATCCCAGGAAGTGATGGCAGAAAGCAGAAAGGTATATAAGGTGTGAGGACCAGAAACTAGAAGCTTTTGGCTGGTTAAGCTTTTAGGCTTCTGAGTAACATTTCAGCTGAGATCCATTTAGATGAGGACTCAGAGGCTTCCAGTCTGAGGAAACAGGATCAGCTGAGGAATTGGCAAGGTGAGGTAGCTGTGGCTTGTTCTGCTTCTCTGATCTTCCAGCGTTCACCCCAATACCTGGCTCCAGGTTTGATTTTATTAACAAGATCTTCTAACAATTCGTGCTACAAATTTCGTCAAAGACTCAAGTATAAGTCAAGGCTCAGTTCAAACAGCGCATCTGCTCAATGAAAACCTAAATCTAGATATGGTTATTAAAACCCTGACAAGCAATGCATTTAAGCTGGTACTTGGAACAAAGGGGGATTTTTATTAAGGATAACAATTGTAGAACTTAGTAACAGTTGGCTGAATTTACTTAGGAGTTAAGCGATAGTAGGAGAATTTTCCTCCCAAGGACGGAGGGAAAGGGGGCTCCAGATGGTCAAGTTTCTTAGGGCTGTTTCCATGGGATGGTAGAACAGGTCAAGGGAAGGCTGTATGACTGGACAGGGTGTCTTGAAGCTGAAACTAAGGCTGAGACATGGAAGCATCTGACATTCAGATGGAAAGTTGGGTAATAAGAAAAAGACAAATGATTTTGCCAGAACTAAATGAAACGAGACATAGCCAGAACAGAGGAACTGAAGAATCAGCAAATAAGTTCAAGGAACAGTGGGCAAGGGCAAGGATGGAATGCTCCAGCGTCATCTCACATGGGTTACATGAGAGGCAGGTACAGCTGTATGCACAAGGCTGGAAGTAACATGGGGAGTGAACACACTCCTCCATTAATCGTCCGCTGACCAAGCAAAGCAGAACTCCTGATTTACACATACCTCCGCTCTTCCCTATTTCGAGAAAACAATCTGCCATCCACTCCAGTCCCGCAGCCATACGTGCCTGTCCATCCCTTTTCACCCTCACACCCAACCCATCAACATGTCGCTTTTCTCTCCTCTGACATATGGCCTGACTTCATCTTCTTTTCATCATCTGCACCGTAGTCCAAGCCACACCATCACTTGTCTTGACTACAGCAATCGTTTCTTGACGGGCCCCGTCTTTTGTTTTACCGGCCCCCACCTTCTGCTCCTGCTATCTCTAGTAGAGTCTCACAGTGGCCAGCATGATCGTTCTGAAGTGGAAACATGGCCATGCTACTCTCAAAACTACAGCAGATGCTTGACCCATAATGTCCTTCGAGGTGTGGCTTCTGCTTGCCTTTGCGACCTTGCGTCTCTTCACCTTCCACTTGGGCCTCGCTTCTTTGTGCTGCCCAACGTCCCGAGCTCATCTTGGGGCGACTACACTATTCACTCTGCTTTTGACCTCGTCCTACTCACCCTCTCATGACTGGCTCCCTCTCGTCACGGAGTCCACGGCTTACACATCAGTTCCTCAGTCCGGCCAGTCCTAAGTACGCAATCTAAAGTTTGTGTGTTGCAACCACAAACCAGTGAGTCGATGGCAGGGTTCTGTGTACACATCTCACTCTGAAGTTTTCTTTCTAAGTTTCCTTCTCGGTGTCATACTTGTGTCTGTCTGTCTGTCTGTCTGTCTTTCTCTTTCTCTTTCTCTCTTTCTTTTTTCCTCCTTTTCTTTTTTTTAAATAAAAGTAGTTAATTTTGGTTCATAGTTCAAGGTTGCAGTTCAATACAGCAGGCAAGCCGTGGCAGCAGGAACTTCCTGACCACATTATATCCACAGTCACAGAGCACAGAAGGATGATTTCTGATGCTCAGCTCGCTTTCTCCTTTTTATAGAGTTCAGCATCCCATATAGTGCCACCCACAGTAGCTTGTCTTCCCATCTCAACCTACTCTAGAGAATCTCCCACAGGAAGTGCCCAGAGACCCATTTCTCAAGTGATTCTCCATCTCATCGAGGTGACAATCGAGAGTAGCCATCACACCATAAAAGGGTGGCTAAAACCCTAAAGGTTTATTTAAAGCTTGTAACCAAGTTCCAGAAGCCAGCACCCTAGCACTGGTCCAGCAACTTCATGAGAGCATAGGGACTCAGTCTTTGTCTATCAATCAGCTCTGGTATCCTTTATACACTGACTTCAGCCACGTGTGTGGGCACATGCCTGTAGTCCCAGCACTCCAGAGGTGGAGACATACAAATCAAGAATTCAAGGATAGGTTTGGTGAGATGGCTCAGCAGGTACAGGCGACTGGCAAGCAAGCCTGGTGTCCTGAGTTTACTTCATGTCTTTCTTCAGCATCTATTTTCTCACTATAAGGCATCTTCTTATGAAAGCGCAACTACGCTGCCTTGATCAGTGTGCAGAATAGTTCCGAGTGCACAGTAGGCATTTTATTTCTAAAATATTGAAGAAGTAAGCGAAGATGTGAACACATGAGTCAGATGTCCCTTCTTTCTTACATCTATCACCTCTCCTTTCTTGTTGTCCAAGTCTCTGCCTCCTTCAGGGAGGAGCATCCTCCCATGTTGTCCCTTCTGACTTCTTCCCATGCCTTCTCCCATGTTTCATCATGGTATGTTCTAATCTAACTTCTTATATAAAGCTAAGCCAGGAGCTAGGTGCAAAGCTCCTCAATACTCTAGTGGTGTTCCTGTGTAGTGGGTAGGCATTCCAGCTTTGATCTGGAAGTTCCAACCCCCATTGAGGCTTCGGTAACTGTCATGCCGACAAGGCGGGGCCAAGAGAGGGCCCTGAAGACCCGAGATCCAGATGTGCCGCCCTCTCTTGGTTCCTGGACCCTGGACACTAGAGGTAGACCAAACAGAGTTCTCCAGAGAACACCACTGGACTATGCTACATCTTTCCCAGACCCTGGAACCTACTTATCCCTTCATTTGTAACTTACACCACTAAATAAACCTCCCTTTTAACTACGTGGAGTGGCTTTAATAATTTCACCAATATTCCTGTTTATAGATTTCTGGAATTCTATGCAAGAAAAGCCCACTGAGGTTACTCTGGAGGAATCGTGGTGATTATAACTCAAGATGGCTGAAGACATGACAAGTTGAACCCATACAATGTCCAGATTTGTAAGGTATGTATTAGACCGTGATGTTTCAAGGTCAGACCCTTTCTGACCGTGAATTGGAGTAGGAGAAACAAAGGGCCTCTTAACCCACGGCCACTACTCCGTTCTAGCTTTACTGTGCCCCGAAGCTACATGTGAGCTGCTTTTCTCCTTCCTCAAATCTTGACCTTTCCTCCTCTGCTTTCTTCCTACTTGTACCTCTGATTAGTCTCTGAATCGGTTTCCTTATCAATGTTTCCTTGACTTTATCCACACTGTTTTCATTCCCCTCCCCGCCCTCTACTGTTCGTTCTTATTCTTTTCAAGTTTGGTTTTGTTTTCTGGGGCAAGGGCTTCCCGTGAAGCCTAGGCAGCAAGGCTGACGACATGCAGCAGCCCTCCCGTGGGAGCCCCCTATGTCTTGAGATTGTGTATGTGCCCCCACTCCTGGTTCCATCTGTTCTTTACCCTGTTTGATCTTACACTTCCATTTCCCTGACTTGCTAAATGCCACTCTGGATCCCTGTTCACTGCCTTGCTCTTCCCGCCATCTCCCGCCAAAACTCGTCCTCCCTGAGGTGCTCCAAGATCCTCTCAACCCGGATGATTGTAAAGCTGCCTCCCAAGACCCTCTTGCCCTGGTCTGTAAAGGCTTAGATAGCCCACCATCATCTCAAATTCAACACCTCTCTCTAGAACAGCATGGATCCAATACACAACTGGTCCCAACATTCCAAAAGAGACTTCAAACAGGCTGCCTGGGAGAGGTTGACAGCTCATTGTACCAAGAACAGTGTATTGGAAGAACTTGCTGACAGAAGTACAGGTATGGGCTTTCAAAAGACCCTGCAATATGGAATAGAAGGATACAGATTTTTCAGGAAGAAAGTGATGTCATCCTAACTAGCACAGACCTGGTTGATCTTAAGCTAATGTCAAAGCATCAGCCACTTTTCTGGAGCCAGGATCTAGGTGCAAAGTTCCTCAATACTCTAGTGGTGTTCCTGTTTATAGATTTCTGGAATTCTATACAAGAAAAGCCCACTGAGGTTACTCTGGAGGAATCGTGGTGATTATAACTCAAGATGGCTGAAGACATGACAAGTTGAACCCATACAATGTCCAGATTTATCCCTATTTTATAGTAAGAGCACCAAGACTCGGAGGTTAGGCGTGTACAAATGCTTATCTAAATTAATAGTGGAACTGAACTTTAAATAGAATTACTGTAGACTCTAAAGCCCATGTTGTTTCCCCTACACCTTGTGTTATAATAGTAGAGTGCTAAAAACAGCCACAATGTCCTTCTACAGGTTAGTCCCACATAGTTATAGAATGGCCAAAAGAAGAGATTTTTTATGCTGTTCATAGAATAGTTAGCAGTATGTTTAATGGATAAATGCTCATGGCATATGTTAACTTTTTTAATTGAGACATAAAACTATATATAGTATAATGTTAATCTGGTTTTCACAGTTATGATGTAAATAAAAGTCTGGAAAGAAAACTGAAAACACTGAATGTTATGACTGTGTGGCGGCGTGACTGTGGTTTAAATAACTGTCCTCAGTTTCCTGTCCCAGCATCCGTTCTTGCTCTCCACCCAGACCCCAGGTTCCTTTTGGACACCTCTTTCGAACCTCAATGAGATAATATTGAGCTTCCTCATCTCCCTCTGAAGAGGCTGAAGAAGTTCACTGGGGCTTCCTCAGCCAGGTTCTTCTGCGTATTTGTTCTGTAGGAGCCAAGGAGCTTGGTGCATCTGAAGAGGAGATAGCTAGCAAAGAATGGTCTTTAACCAAGTTTTTAAAGTGAGATGTAAGAATGGCAGGTCTCTCCCATTTTACAGTAGCACCTGCGCTGTGCAAACAAGTTCCTATAATGGCAATTAATGAGGCAATTCCGCGTAGTTTATCTGACGGTCAAAAGGGATTTATTTTGAGTCAACTTAGCAAGTAAAGGGGGTTGGTTATGGGATCCAGGAGAGGTGAGGTGCAGTCCAACATGGTTCTCTGGAGAACTCTCTCTGACTTGGTCAGCAGTGCAGCATCCAGCATCCAGGGTCACGA